>NW_026267203.1:792095-795616 GCF_000697945.3 Frankliniella occidentalis
GGGGGTGCTATCACGGTGTGGCGTGGTGGAGGGGGCGAGGCGTGCGCGTGCATCTCAACACAGGTCGGCAAAAACAGCGAACGACTCGGCGGGGACAACAAAAACACACAAACACAAACCACAACACGCAGAGGACTACCTTCCATCCTGAAAGGTGTCGCCGCGCTGCGCGCCTCGCTCCTGGGCGCGGCCATGGCCCCCTGGCGCAGCGACAGCGCCGGCCCCCCAGCCCCCGGGCCGCCCGCGTCCAGCGTCCAGCCCGAGTCGTGGGGCTGGAGGGCGCGGCGGGGCGTGGAGCTGCGTTCCTGAAAGCCGCGCCCCTGGAAGCCGCGCTCCTGGAAGCTGCGCTCTTGGAAGCTACTACGCTCCTGGAAGCTGTAAGGGCCCGAGGAGGCGCGCTCGCCGAACTCCATGCCTCGGTCTGTGGGCGCGCGCGCACTCAGCGCCATCACGGGCTGCGGGGGCCCGTGCACGGCCACGGCCATGGGGACGATCCGCATGCGCGCGGAACCGCCGTACGGCGACGGCGGCAGGCCGGGGATCTCGACGGGGCGGCCGCGGTACGTGCCGCCCAGGGCGGTGCCGCGGACAGTGCCCATCAGGGTGCCCGCCGTGCTCGTGGCCTCGGCAGGGGAGGTTCTCGCCGTGGGCCAGCCGATGGACACCTCCCGGGCGGCGGGCAGCACCGGCACCACCGTTGACGGCGCGGCCGGCGCCTCCGCGTCCTGGCCGACCCTGGCACCGGCGGGGCCCTGGTAGTAGAACGGGTTGGGCGCCGACTCCCTGGCGCCGTCCCTGGTGTCGCCGACCGGGTCGCGGAAGCCGCTCTGGCTGTTAAAGTACATAACGGGCCTCGACTGCATCGGCCGGGCGGGCGGAGCCGCGACCGACCTGGCCGTCGTCTGCAGGCCGTGCATCTTGGGGTACGCCCACGGGTCGTACTCTTCCTCCTCCTCCGGGTAGGCGGGCGCCGACCGCGCGCTGGCCGACGTGGACGTCGAGGAGGTGCTGGAGGACGAGGAGGACGACGGCGCGGGGGTGGAGGTGGTGATGTTGAGGTGCGCGTTGTAGGACGTGGGGTACATGGGACCCTGCGCCGTGGCGGCGTACATCCTCGGCTGCGGGGCCGAGTAAGCCACGAGCGTGGAGTCGGTGCGCTGGCCCCACGTCGAGGTGCTGCGGTTGCTGACGGCGGCCCAGGACGCCTCCTGCTGCTGGTCCGACGGGGGCAGCGGGCTCGTGACGCGGGGGCTGCTGCTGATGCGGTAGATCCTAGAGGCGGCCGTGCCCAGGCTCTGCGGCTGGTTGGCGGCGGCGGGGGTCGAGGCGTCCGCCGGCGACTCCTGGAGCTTCACCGCGGCCGCGGGGTCGGGGTCAGCGGCCGCCTCGCGGCGGTGACGTGTCGAGTACCTGGGCTTGGGGCGCTCGGCTGCAAAGAGTTTATCATCAAGTCTACGGTCTACACCAAGGCGTGGAAGAGCTGCAGAGCAGCGCGTGCTGCTGGGCGGCGGTAGCGGCAGCAGCGGCGGCGGCGGTAGCAGCTAAGCGACTAGATCGCACTACAAAAATAGTGGGGGACAAAAAGCTTTCATCATAATTTTTACAGCATGCACCAGTAGCACTCGAATCATTGGTGGGGTGAAAGCTGAAAACAGTCCGGCCAGCGGCAAAATTAAAAAAATAAATATAAATACTAAAAATGCGAGTACAACAAAACAGAGTAAATAATAAAAGCTACGACTGCGAAGTGCCCTGAGAATCTCAATCGCGAAGCTCACCTTCGTACACCTCCGTGTTGCAGTCCGAGACGGTGTAGTACATGACCTCCGGGTTGGCGCAGTCGGACGAGAGCTTCGCGCAGAGTCCGATGGCGTCCGGGATCAGACCGTTGTACTCGCCGGTGATCGGGCAAGGAGACTCCTGGACCCGATCTGTCCCTGTAAAAGCGGCAACGGTTAGTAAGAACACTTTCAGGAAGAAGAGTGTTGGCAGAAGGAGGGACTTCTGACAGACTCAACAAAAACAAAAAACAAAACAAAAAACACATAAAAATTATACATAACGTACTTCCTTGGGTGACCCAAATCTTCTCCCTGAAGTTGCTCGGCGAGCAGAGGCTGTAGTTGAAGCGGTCGCTCTCCTGCAGGCCTGCAAGAGACGAAACGGTTGATTTAATGAACACGGTCAAATACAAAATGAGCTATAGGGGCCTCTGCGGGCGGAGGACCCCCCCCCCCCCCACATATTTCTTATTCGCGCTGTTTGTCGGTGGTACAGCAATTATGATGTGCGACGGTTTAAAAGGGACTTCTTATTTTCGTCGGGAATTGACAACCGACCGACAGCTTCCAAAAGCTCGCCTGCCGCGAGTGGCCCTCCTCGAGTGCCACGTTAGTGCCCCTTTGCCCGCAGGACGAAACAGTGCGTGAAACGGCGTGAAAAAGGATTCAGGCGGGTATACACGCACGGCACCAGGGCAGCCAACCTGGCTCCTGTACTGGTGCCTCACTTCCCTTTTTTTGCTTTAGCCAGCGGCTGACCCGGCACGCTGCTGCGTTCACTGCACGTCGAATAATCATTATTGAAACGGAGGGGAGAACGGTGGGAAGTTGATTACATCCAAATGTGCGCGCTGCCCCTCCCCGCCCTCTCCCCTGGCCCCCGCGGGACTCCCCCCTCGCCCTCTCCACCCCCGCGCCCGCGCGCCCCCCGCGCGTCGCGTTTCCGGTTGCCGCGTGAGAGTAGCGGAACAGTACAGCTCTGGTTCCCTGGTCCGAATCGCGCAGCAGGGTCGAGAGGCTCGAGCAGCAACAGCAGCAGCAGCGCCAGCTTAGGCAACACGGCCGTGTGGCTTGGCTAAGCTAGACAACCAGACACTGCTGCTGCTGCGGCGGCGGCGGCCCGGGCGACGTCCTGCCCTGCAATAAAGAAGGTGTGACCGACTCGCGCGCGCCGCCCGCCGATATTCAAACGAGCGATAAAAGAAAAATGATAATAAAATAATAACGGCTTTCACGACGCGGCGCGACCAGGGACAAGAGTAGAGAGGAGTCCCGAAAATCAGTTTCAAAACAAAAAATCCCACAACAACGCGCGCGCGCACACACACACTCGCGCTGCCTCCGCTGCTTGCCAATATAGCAAGCCAATGACCTGACACATGAGCTCCGTTTTCCTTTTTTTTCGACCGCGTTCGCGGCCCCGGCAGGCATTCCCCCCGCCCGCCTCCGCGCCACTTGTCACCAGATCATCACGCTGCGAGACAGGAGGGTCATACCGGGGGCAACGGGAGGGAAAAAAAAAACGGAGCAAAGGAAAAGGGGGAGAGCAAGACGCGCCGTGTGGATCGGTGAACCTGTCCACGCCACGCTCATCAAGCCCGCCCTGAGCCAAGTCGAGCCGAGCCGAGCGGGCACGGCCGGAGCCGACGACGCGGGCAAGGGCTCGTGTTTCCACGCCATACTCACCCACTCGGCTCCGGACTCAGATTTCGCCCCGGAAACTGTCACCCCCTCCCCCCC
>NW_026267203.1:796291-797988 GCF_000697945.3 Frankliniella occidentalis
GGGCGGGGCGGGGCGGGACGATAATACCGGCTAACTCCCGCCACCGCGGGCCGCCCTGCCGCCTCCTTCTTGCTGCACGTCGCCGTCGTCGACATCGTCGACGTTGTTGTGCCCGATTCGACACGCGCGCACCCGCGCCGCCGCCGCGCCCGGCACCTGCTCTGCTCGTGATGTGGCGGGGCGTGGCGTGGCGGGGCGAGGCGGGGCGGAGCGTGGCGGCCCACTCCAGGAGCAGTAAGTACAGTTCGGCGCCAAGCCCACCCTCACCTCACGCGCTGGGAACCACCGCATGCCAGGCGCCGGAGCGCGGAGAGTAACGCCCGCGCTGAACGGACAGCAACAACCGTGTGCGGCCACGGACACAGTCCGCGCAGGAACACTTGCCCGGAAAAGTTCCGGGCAAAAACTCAAATTCCCCAAATGTTCCATTTTCCCGGAAACTTTCAGATTTTTTTTCGGAAATTTTATACTTATACTCAAACACTCACCGATTTGGAACTCTAGGACGTTGTTTCCCCGCTGCTTGAGCCAAACGCAGCTGTACTTCTCCTCGCCGCTGTACAGAGAAGGAGAGAAAAAAACAGATAAGTGAAGTGTCTCCGGTTTAATTGACTCCTCTGATGATACCGGGTGGGCTTGAAAACCCCGTCCACCTTCGCAGTTATGCTGTACTGTAAAGTACGTCCGTTTTGCGCAGATTCATTTTGCAAATTACAGGAGCTCGGCGCCTGTGAGAATCAGGGTAGACCACCCCGCAGTACACGCATGCACTGCAGACAAGACGTTGCCTACCTACCAGGCGCCATGAGAGCTGGCAGGGTACGAAAAGGCAAATGACGGTCGTACGTTCTGGATGATCCGACAGGCTTTGACTTTACAATAGCGGACGAGATGTTTCAGCCGACTCTGTGTATAGTGTTTCTGCTGTAATAACTCACCACTGCGTCTTGTAGTACACGGGGAAGCGCTCCGCGCTCTGGCCCTGGTCCGGGCCGATGCAGCGCACCGAGTACGTCTTCATCTCGTTGTGGTCGCGGAACGTCAGCGAGTTGCGCTGCACCGACACGTGCTCCCACTTGCCCTGCGCCCACTGCGGGAACCTGCCGGGACACAAGTCGTCGTCATCACCATGGTCATGAACAAAGGTCATGGTCATCACCATCATTGTGGTCATGAACAAAGGTCATGGTCATCACCATCATTGTGGTCATGAAAATGTCCATGTCTATGAAAATGGTCGTGGTCATGAACATGGTCATGGTCAACACCATCATGGTAATGAACATGGCCATGAACATGGTTATGGTCATCACCATCATCGTAATGAACATGGTCATGAACATGGTCATGAACATGGTCATGAACATGGTCATGAACATGCTCATGGCCAGTCACTACCATGACTACATCGGGAGGGCTGGACTGGGCACTCACATGCAGGTGGCGGCCACGACCCTGGTCGGCCAGCTGTTGGCGGGCACCCTCCGCAGCGCCAGCGTCTCGTAGCCCTGGGTGGCCGAGTGCAGGTCCGTGGCGCACGTCGAGTCGCTCGAGAAGGCCATGTAGGTCATGCCCGTGGCCTCGTCCTCGCGGTACATCTGCGGGAAGGACAACAAGGACGTTAGTATATACACAAGGAGGGGCAAAAAAAGGCACACGGGACGGAGGAGGAGAGGCTGAACGAGAGGTGGGGGGGG
>NW_026267203.1:798898-799731 GCF_000697945.3 Frankliniella occidentalis
GGGGGTAACCTGTCCCGCAACGGCGGGGAAATTGAATAATAGAAATGCAATGAGCCGCCTGCCTCCTCAGCCGCTCGGCTCGCACGCGGGGGCGATGGCCATCTCCATCACATTCCTCTAAATAAAGCCCACAACGCTCGCGGCGGCAGCACCAGCGGCAGCATCAGGGGGGCCGGCCGTGAGCGTGAGCTCCGCACACACACACGGGTTATGAAGCCACCAGAGTCGACTGTCCATCACCATCTCTCCTTCACACACTCACACACACACACATGGGTACGGAAAGGGCAGGGCCTCATATCCCCAGCCTGACTGATTAATTCCTCAAAACTACCGCTCGCGCGAGAGAGAGACAATTGTTATTAACCGGAGGAATTAAAACTGTCAGCGGGCGACGAGGGGCGCTCTTTCTTGCTCTCATGGGGCCCCGGGGTCGGGGGTGTGCACAGGTACCCGCCGGGTGGTACCGCTCCGCCGCACGGCACCACACCGGTGCAGATTATCATCTCAAATCATTAGACATTCAAGGGGAAGTGCCTTGTGTAGTATTGAAGCCATACGCGCGGCCGGCGACGCGGATCTTCCTCGAAAAAAAAAAATGTATATAGAAGCGCGTCCGGAAAAAAAAGAAAGAGTCAAAATGTCAGTCCTTGTCAGTTGTTAGCTCCGCATTTGCACAGCAGCGGCGACCTTGTGTTACTTTTTATTATCCTTTTATTTTTTTTGGAAGGTGAGTTGGTGAGTTACTGAATGGGCGGTTTATTTGGCGCTCCGGCCGCCCGTGTTTCGCGCATGCGGGCCGATGTGAGTGATAAGATCCGGAGGGGGAGGGT
>NW_026267203.1:800511-802450 GCF_000697945.3 Frankliniella occidentalis
AGGAGCAGGAGCAGCAGGAGCAGGAGCAGGAGGAGCAGGAGCAGGGGCAGGAGGAGCAGGAGCAGGAGGAGCAGGAGCAGCAGGAGCAGGAGCAGGAGGAGCAGGAGGAGCAGGAGCAGGAGCAGCAGGAGCAGGAGCAGGAGCAGGAGCAACAGGAGCAGCGGGAGCAGCAGGAGCAGGAGCAGGAAGAGCAGGAGGAGCAGCAGCATACTTACTGCGCAGTGCTCATGCCGCCGGCCCGGGCGCCCTTCTAATAGGCGTGAGCGGCACTGTTTGCCGTCGCGCGGCGCGCGGAACGAGCGCGGTCACATGCGGTCACATTCCCGTGCGTTCGTCCCCGGCCCGCCCCGCCTCACCCCGCCGCGGGCCGGGACGCGCAGATCGTTTCTCAGGAACCAAAGCTCTCGCGGCGTATCGGCGCTGCATCGGCGCGCAGGGGCCCTGCCCGGCCCGGCGCGGCCCCGCGCGGCCAGGGTATTGCCGCCTCGCCGCGGTGCGAGTTCGAGTCCGATCAGATCGGCATCGCAATCGCAAACAGTTTGGGGTGCGTTCGAAATGAAAAGCGCGCTCCGCCGTCGCCGTGCGTGCGTATAACGAGTTGGTCCAGGTCCGCGCTGAGGAGGCAGCCGCGCCCCGGGGCCCGCTGCTGCTGCTGCTGCTGATCGCATATCGGATGCGGAGGAGATAGCGGACGGTCGCGCTCCGTTTTATCCTCTTTCCTTTTCGGCTGCAGCGGCGGCGCCCCGCGCCGGCCCCAACCAGGATCCCGATGGCCGCCGATACGCAGCCGGCCCTCCTCGCCACCCCGGAGCTTATCGGCGTTCATTTGCGCCCTTTGAAGCGCCGGCGCGGCGGCCGAGGCGGCGACAGTGTGATGAACGGCCTTCTCGGCCTCCTCACTTGGCATTCTCGGTCTCCTGTCTCGGCCCCCTCCCTTAGCCTCCTCGGCCTCCCTCCTCAGCCTCCTCGGCCTCCTCGGGGACACTTACCGCGCACCGGTACTGGGCCCGCCGCACCGCGTCCACCCGCGTGTCGAGCAGCGCGAGGTAGCGCTGGTTGTCCGACCCCGTCCAGTGGCCCAGGCACTCGAAGGTGATGTCTGCAACAGAGAAGTCATTTTAAGTTGACAGAAAATTAATTTTCATTTTTTTCAGGAAATGTTTCATTTTTCCCAGATTTTTTCTAGGAATTTTTTTCCAGGAAACTTTCGGACTTTAAAATTCCTACAACAGAGAGAGAGAGAGAGAGAGAGAGAGAGAGAGAGAGAGAGAGAGAGAGAGAGAGTGAGACGATGCATTCAGTAAAACACAATCACATATGTCAAGGAGTCCACGGCAACGGCACTGGTATAGCGCCTGCCACGCGCAGGGTAGGCCAGCCCGCCGGGCACCCGCGTGGAGACGGAGGCCCGTCCCGAGCGGCCGCAGGGGCCGAGTCGACTGTGCAGGTTGCCTACGCCCACGGCGCCTACTGCGCCTACCGCGCCAAGGCAGGCAACCCGCCCACATTCAAACCCACCAAATCGACCGCGTACAGCCACGCGGCCACGAAAGTGTACACCGGTATACACGCTTTGAGTATTAACCTGGATGTGCGAATGTGAAACCCACTTCCTCACAAGCCACACGTCTCGCACTTGACGGCGTTCTCGAGGGCGTCCCGCGCTGCAAACCCGGCCACCTGTCCATCACGATCGCGTCCACATTCCTGCAGCAGTGGTAGCAGCCTCAACAGGACCAGCAGGAGGCAGGCAGACCCTTCGCAATCGCTCTCGGAAAACAATCGAATATCGAGTCGAGACGCACCGCTCTGGCCGGCGTCCGGCGTCCCCTCTGCGTTCAGATATGCGGGGAGTGCTGGAGCGCGCTGCCGGCCGACAGGCGGCTCCTCTGGGGCAAAATAAAAACCACCGCACCGCACCTGGGCACGCCCCGCCCCG
>NW_026267203.1:803305-814402 GCF_000697945.3 Frankliniella occidentalis
CAGAAAATATTTTAATGATAAAAATAAGATTTCATGACGAAATTGGACGTATAGTTTTGAAATTATCGGTATTTACTATCTGCTGTCTGATGTCTGCTTCCCGACTGCTTCTCGCTTAATCTGATGCAGCCCAGGTCTCTCTGTGCGACATCCGTCAAAGCCCTGGCAGTGCTATCCGCCAACTATCATGTCGGGAGCAACCGCTCCAGAAGCTGCGCACGCCAACCACCAGAGCCATGCATAGCATAGCGCGAGGCGAATCGAACGCCACTACGACGTGATCCGCGGCCTCCGCTGTGAGTATGGAGTCTCGACAGGACGGGACGCCCGGGACGGTGGACACTCGGCGACGCGAGAAGGCGATGGCGGGTAAACTCAAACTCTTAGTAGAAAAACGAAAAATAAAGATTAGCTGTATTAGCAGCTAAAAAAAAAAAATGCTGAATCGGGATAGCTGTGCAGCCAAAACTAGCCAATTCACTGCAAAAAGTTTTCGTGAATTTACGAAAATATATGTTACGAAATGCTTTGTAAAAGATATTTTACGAAAATATTACGTAAGTGTCAATTTATGAAACATTTTGTAGTTTTACAAATATATTTCGTAACGACATGCAAATTTTTGTGATGAGTCATAAAAGTTGAACAAAATATATACAAATTTCATACTATTTAGTTAAAGCATTGGGATTTTACAAAGAAATTCGTAAAATAACGATGTTTCGTAATTTGTTAAAAACGAAGGTTTCGTAATAGAAAATTAACCGAGAAAATTTCGTAAAATAACGATAATTTTTTTTAAAGTGAATCCTGTCTCAGTCAACAGCTTAGTGTCACTCCTGAGAGGTGCGATCGTTTACGCACTCCTGCCCCAAGGCAGCCACGAAAAAGCTATCAACTCGTTTGCGGTATGTTACCTGTAGACTACCTAACACAAACACACTAAATGTATTTGTAGTTTTTTGTGCAAACGTTTGCACAAAGTTGCGCATACATTTCGATTCGCACGAATTTATGCCCAAATATGTACGAATTTGTGCATACGTATGCATAAAAACATGCACTTCTTCACACAAATTTGTGCGAATGAAACGTATGCGCAACTTTGTACGAATAAAACAGGGGATTCCTTTCTCTTAAATGTTCATACAAGACCCGATAATGGTACGATTTGGTCGGGTTTGCGGGTTTGCCGGTAGTTCTGTTATAAGCTCGTGGCTTTTGGCTAACGGTGTACTTTGATATTTTTCAGGGCCCATATGTGGCTTACGCGGATCGGTTTATAAATTGTGAACAGCAATACGCGTGGAGAATGTATTTACGAGCTACTCACTTCAACCCCCAGAAACCAAATGAACTGCAACTTCTTAACGGAAATTTGACTGCTACAAAAGGATTTGATGACAATTGTTGGGTAAGATATTGCTCTTTGTATTCAAAGTGAAAATGCAACACTCTAAGAAAAATTACAAATTTCTGTATCAAATTTGTTACAGTTTTCTGTATCCGGGCACTGTGATACACCAATTTGCATCAGTGATACAAAATCTTGCAATAGCTTATAAAAATTTGTAAACATTACAAATTTTTGATTTTATTTCAAAATTTAATATCCATTTGATAATTTTCTGTAATCTGATTACAAATTTCTGTAAACGGGATACAAATTTCTGTAACATGGAGACAGAAATCTGTATGTGCGTTCAAAACTTTGCGGTTTTAACGTTTAATTTGAACACGATATGAGTAGCAGTGAGACTGAATCTAGCACCATATACGATAAGATCAATTTTCAAAGTATTCACATATGAAGCCCATCTTATAATCTGATAGCTAAGGGAAAGGCTCAGAGGCCAGCCAAGACGTGGGGAAAAATGACACCGGGTCGGCGCACGGCTGCTCGCAGGTAGTCGCCTTAGCCGCGTGGGCTAAGGCGTCGAATCCCATCCCAGAGGTTCCGGGGTTCAACTCCCGGTTAGGTAAGGTAACTTCGAAGTTAACTGCCTGTCATGTGAGGGCAACATCTAAAATGAGACAACCAGCAGGAAAAAATATTTTTCTTTCATATCGGAGTATGAACATCAACGTATTTTCTTCTGTATCGATGGATACAAATTTCTGTATCCATATTACAAATTTGTTTTTGTATCCGAAAGAATACAATTTTTTGTATCACGGATGCTGAAAAAACTGCATATCCAAACTACAGATTTTTGTATTATTTTTTTTTAGAGTGAAGGTTTAAAATTCGCTAAAAACAAAGTAAACAAAGCAGTGATGTGGTAGTTACGCATTTTGATTTGTCGGGCACTATTTCGTTTGCGTTTTGTATTTCAAGGCACACCGAGAAACATGACTTAGGCCAACACAACGATATTATTATGTATTCAAAACTTTTCAGCGATCCTCAGTTTGTAACAACCATTCCGATTACATTACAGATTGAACATTTTATCAAGTATCAATTTTTTTTATTGCAGGCAAAAGTATACCTGGATATTCGAAATAATAATCAATGGAAAGAAAACGCTTTCGTCTTTGAATTTAAAGACAAGGCGTGTACAACGCTGCGAACAAACTTACCCGGACCTGCTAACATTTTCTTTGGAAAAGGAAATGGAGAAAGGAAACCCTGCGTTATTCCCCCTGTGAGTAAATACCGTAAATACAGGTCATGTAAAACCTGTGAGTCCATACATTTTTTGTGTAGATTGCATATTAAATTAATATACATTATATATTATTATACACGAGGGGTCCCCCACTTCCAAAATCGGTGTACAACGTTTTGGCGAGTTGACGAGTTGCCGCGAGTTAGGCACGAGTTGGGATCCTTCTTAAGAGAGTTTTGCGCTATATTTAGCAAATTTAGCAAAGTTTTGGAAAATTTTCGCGAGTCGGCGCGAGTTCTTGCGAGTTGGACGCGAGTTGGACGCGAGTCGCGAGTTGGGCCCGGGCAAGTGTACAACGAGTTTCCTTAGGGGGGACCCCTCGATTATACATAACATTACAATGTTTAAAAGGCGCTGGAATTGCAAAACTACTCTTGATGGACCATTGAATGCTGAACTGTTTGGTTGGTATTTTTCACGATTTTACACGAATAACGCCTCTTTTCCAGGGAGTTCACAAGGCGGACCAAGAACCCGTTGATTGGACGTTTCCGAAGTTTCCAGTCATGCCTTATGGACATTACAAATTTCGACTTAACAGTAATGCCAACGAGATTATATTGTGCTTGCAAGTGGAATGTCATATAATTCCTAAACTTAAATGAGAAGCAGAACTGGGTCACATTACATACATATAAAAGTTCATCAAATTTAAAACTTGTGTCTTGTTATAATTTGCAGCCCTCCGGCTGGTAGAGGTGGAAGATGATAGGGTCTTTGCTGTGGAGTGTAAGCGCGCCGGGTACGCACTGCGCAAGTCATTCACCGGGCCGTCAACGGCACGCCGCCGGACTTGACGGGTTTAACAACGAGGACTAACGAGCCAGCAAAGTAGTGAGCGCGCGCGCGCGTGTGTGCGTGAGTGTGTGTGCGTGAGTGAGTGCGTGCGGGTGAGCGCGCGCGCGTGTGGGTGGGTGCGCACGCGGGTAACTTGCGACCATTAGGCTTTAGGCCCTCCGTAAGCAAACAAACGAACGGACAAATGAACGAACCGACCGACCAACCAAACCAACCAACGAGCACACGACTGACGCCTCGCCCCGGGCTAGGCGGAAGGGGGGGGGGGTGTAACACTCGGAGGCACGCGCGCCGCCACCACCAGCGCATGCGTGTGGCCGGGGGGGGGGGGGCTTTCGTCATTAATCAGATCACTAACATGTGTCCTAGGTAAGAAGCTTTTCCTGGGCGGGCTGCAACACGCCCCCCTGCCTCACCATTGCAGAGCCACCAAACCAGGAGGGGAGTTGCATCTATCTTTTCCATCTCACTCACACTCTTCTTCTTTCCCTGCACCCCCCTTCCCTCTCTCTCTATCTCTCTCACCTCTCTGGAGGCTGCGGGGCCAAGCCGGCCGATCCGACGAAGTGGCGTGTCTGCTGTAAGTGGCGGATCCGACCGGCTCGCCCGCCCGCCCGCCGCCCGTCGCTTTGCCACGTCAATAATTCAATGAATGAATGAGCGAGTGAATGAGTTGGACGAATGGGCTGGCTATCCATTATGTCTCTGGTGGTAACTCCCGCGGCTGATCCGCCCGCCGCCGCCCCGCCCCGTACAAATGACGCCCGCAACAGCTCGTCAATGGAACTTGTGCACACAACTCGTGTCTTTAAGAAGGGAGGGGGGGGGGGATATTAAATATCATGGGGTCCCCTAAAAGGATTAGGACGGTCGTTAGAGCAGGGGCCTCGTGATATTTGTACCCAGGCGCACAAGTATCACTGTATGGACTCCAATGATCGTCGTTTTTCTCGTGGGTCCCCATAATATTTGGATCCCCTCCAAAAGCCCGATCCATAGATTCCTCATCACCCTCACCCCACAGACTGTTCCCTTCCCCATGACTACTCACTGTGGTTCTCGAACGAGCAGCTCTTGAAGCGCACGTTGAGCGCGTTGCCGCTGGGGCAGTTGTTGAGCTCCGACACCGAGTTGGGGCACTCCTGCTTGTTCTCCAGGCCGTCGTTGACGTTGTACGTGAAGTCGAACCGGCCCGAGATGGGGCAGTACTCCTTGATGACGTCCTCGCCGTCCAGCTCCTTGGTTTCTGCAACACACGAAAAAGAAAACCAAACCGCATTATTGTTTTGCAACAAAAATCAGCTAAACAAACAATAACAACATTTGTTGTTTTAAAAAACCATCACTGAAATTGCCAAGTATTTTTTGCCCCAAGTTGAGGAGTCAAATCCCAGACGAGATACCCCCTCCCCCTCTTTTCCAAACACCTACCGCACGCGGTGTCGCACGCTAAGTACAATGACGGCTAATGGCTTCACCACCCGTGTTCGCCAATTTGCTTTACATTTTGCGATAATTTGCAGCGACTAAAAGGTATGTGGGGGGGACAGAGCGACAGACAGGAAGGAAGAGCTGGGGCATGTTGTGACCCCAAGTGGCAACAACCCCAAGAGAGTGAGTGACTGAGTGAGAGAGAGACGAGCGAGGTCTGAGTGAGAGAGACGGTCTGTGTAATAATGGCACACATCCGGTCCCCACGGCTCACGACGGCCCGGGTCTGTCGCCTCGTCCAGACACCTGCTGCTGCTGCCGCACGAGCCGCACCAACTCCAAGAGCCACACAAGAGCAAGAGAGCGCGCTTTCAACTGAAACTACTTCACCGCTCCACTGCCGTGCTCTTTGGCGTCCGCCAAAGAGCAAGAAAGAAGGGGAAACTTGCGCAGAAAAGTCCTCTCGGCTAATACTAGTACACACACACATTCACATTCACACATACGAGCCCTCCCTCATATTCTCCTTCCGGGAACGAAAAATCTGCTCCGGGGCAACACACAAAAATGATGAAACCCGACCGGATACGTTCGTAAATTGCCTTCTCTCCCCCCTTGCGCGCTCGGCCTTCAGCGCAGTGGTGCTTTCAAAGCTCCGTCAAAAGTCGAGCCGCCCGCCCCGCCCCGCCCAAGCAGGCAATCGTCCTGCGCCCTTTCGCCCGCCTGTGTGGTCAAAAACAGGCCGCGTTGTAAAAGGTCGGGTCGTAAAGGCAGAGGCGAGCAAAGCAGAGGGAAGGAGAGCGTGCGAGCGACAGCGGCCAGGGGGGCCGGACACAAACTCCACGTCATATCTTTTTAAGGGGGCCACAAGGGGGCACATTTTCCACGACTCTCGAGCACTTTTATCTTACGGACAGGTCCTATCTAAGTTCAAAATTTGCGACGCAATCTTTCTATGTGCTACGTTAAAGTTAGCACACCTGAGAAAAAAATGTAACAAAAGGTAGATTTTCCATTCCATGGACTCTCAAAACATTTTTGTTTTTGACCTCCAAAATTGTCGTAATTTCTGCACGATCCTGGAGGAGGCGGAGGAGGAGGAGGGAAGGGAGTAAGAGAAGGCAGGGCAGGAGAGAAAAAGAGAGAAGGGGAGGGGGGGGGCAAACGTGGAGGAACGCGATGCGTTGCAACACGGGGTGAGCAGGCCACTCGAAACGCTAATTACACAAACACAAAAAACAATACGGGGCAATTAGGGTTGCAAGAGGAAGGACTCCGAGCGGCTATTGCTCCTGCAGGAGCTAAGCTATGTAAGTGAAGGATTGATTTTCCATCACCTCTCCGTAGGCGACCAAACAGCAGTTTTCCTTTTTTTTCCATTTTCTTATTTTCAACAAATGAGACACAATGCGTTTTTTTTTCTTTTTAAAAGAAAGAGAATTGTTATTAGGAGGGTCGGTAAGTGGCTGCTTTCAAAATCTCTGCGGCAGCAGCAGCCCTAGGAGCGCATTAGCCTTAACGCTGGGCTAACCTACACAGAGAGATGGAGGAGGCGGTGTGCTTTGCGTTGGCGTGCCGCCCCGTCCCGCCCCGCCCCGCCCTCGGGAGCCTGCTGTTGAGTCATCTCCCGGAGAGTTTACGATACATATCGCGCCCTTCATGTGACAGCATTTGTCCAGGCGCGGACCTGATACAATCTGACGGACACGGACAGAGTCCTCTGCCTACTGCGCGGGCCCCGCGCCGCGCTCTATGGCCTGAGGGCGTGGCGTGGCGGGACGTTGTGTAGCGTGGCGAGACGGGTAGGCATTTAAATTTTCCAGAAAATTATTTCCATAAATTTTTAAAAGAAATGTCCCATTATTTTTGAAGAGATAAATTTTTTTCAAAATTTTCTGGACATATTTCATATTTTTCAGTTTTTTTCTGGAAACGTTTTAAGAGTTATCCGGGAAATAAATCGGGCTTTAAAATCCCGAGTGGCGGGTGGCGGGGCGGGGCAGGGCGAGGCGTGGCGTGGGGAGCTTTCGGCCGTCACCGGCGTCCAAGTCTCCAGAGTGTCGTCATGCTACTCCTAGGCCCACCCTGCTGCGCCCGGCTGCGCCCTGCTCCCGCCGCCGCCGCGCACTTCACTCCCTTCTCCTGCCGAGCGACGATGCGTCTTTGTATATGAATAAGGGAGGGGGGGGAGAGAGAAGATGAATGGCTGCAGCCTCCCTGTCACGCTGTCCAGCTCCAGAGATTCAACGTGTCGGGCTGAGTGACGTTATCGCCCCGGCCCGCAGGACCCGCAGGACCCGCAGGACCCGCAGGACCGACAGGTGGAGCCTCCTGGATCAGCGGCTAAGGCTCACACCGAAATTTAAGAAAAAGCGCGTGAGACAAAGAAAAATAAACCAGTTAAAAGAATGGCTCAGTGAAAATGAACTTTGAAAAAGTACACAAAATAAAGTATAAATATTGAGAGCCCTCTGGCAACCCCCACGCCTCCTAAAACACCAGAAAAATCTTTTGTTGGCTGAGCGATAGCGAAGCCTATTACTCCAGTGATGATCAAAAAGTTTCGTGTCTGTCTGTCTGTCTGTCTGTTTGTCTGTACGCACGATAACTCGAGAACGAATTGAGCTAGCGACCTGGGATTTTCAGGGTCGTTTTGTATCATAAAAAGACGGATCGAGTTCGAAGAAGAGCATTCTAGCTCAAAAATTGGATTTTTAAAAAATCAAAAACCACAGGTCCCACAAATAATGTTTTTTAAAAATATTTTTTTTACAGTCTCCTAAGGGGTAACTCATCAAAGTAGAGTCCTTTGGGCGAAAATTTTCTCCGTTTTGCTCTAGCTCAAACCGTTGAGGCGCTAGAGGGTGTTTTTGACGAAAATAAGCGAACAAATGTACAACCCTGCTTGCTTAGTCAAAGTGACGGGCCGGAGGCCCGTATCCTTGTGTACATTTTTGCACTACCCGACTCGGGTGTCAGCGCCGCAGGCCTAGGTAGATGTATGCCAGGCGCGTCGCAGCGTAACAGTGTTTCGTGAGATATCGCGAAGCCTGTTACGCGAGACGTGGTCTGGCGTACATCTACCTAGTTTTAAATATTTGAAATAATGATAATATGTAATTGTTGGATACGAAACACCGAACACCGGTGTGACACGGGCGATAAACACGTACCGCTGCGTCTGGAACGTGCGTGCGTTCACACACATGCAGTCACACACACACACGCACACTTACACGCTTGTTGTTGTTAGACGGATGCATCTAATATATTCCTCACCTTTCTCAACCCGGTCACGTGACCTCGCATAGCGGCCGCTCCGTGAGACAACGCCCAAGAGAAGAAGAGACGAGAGAGGGAGAGATAGAGGGAGAGGGAGAGGGAGAGGGAGAGGGGGGGGGAGAGAGAGAGAGAGAGAGAGAGAGAGACGACGACGACGAAACGAGAAAAAGACAAGGAAGATGCAAAAAGGGAAGAACACGGGCTGCTCGGCGCGCAAGAGCTGCTCCATTGGTCATTCCCGGACGGTATTCGAACACGCCCCTCTCGCGCGCGCAGCACACAAGACTCAATCACTCCCCCCTCTCTCTATCCCTCTCCGTCTCTCCTATAGCTATCCCTTTAAATTCCGCGCTCTTTTTAGTATTATTATTTATATGACGTTGCATGTGCAATGGCCCGCGACGCGCGACGTGCAACAACACAACATCACGCCAGCGCCATGAAACGTTAGCCGTAACAGCCAACTTTGTGACCGGTGCAGCTGGAGCTTACTGCAGCTTGCCTGCAGCTGCTACTGCAGCTGCCACGCCTCCCCGCCGCGCTACCGTTTCCGACCGATCGCGCGGACCACGCGCGCTGCGGAGGAGGCGCTACCGTCCGAGTGACACCGCCGTGCGCCTCCACGGAGCGAGCAGCAGTCCCTTTCCACGAACGGACCAGGCAGCAGCAGCAGCAGCAGCAGCAGCGGCTGCAGGGCACAAGCAGGCGACGGCCGGTTTCCGGCCCTGACAAGCTTCGCCGCGATATGCATCTCTCCCTCGCTCGAGAAACACTCCCTGATTGCCCCGTCCAGCAGGCGCAGGGGCACTCAAGTACTCAATACCGCCCTCGCCCGGCCCGCCTGGGACTGTCTTTCAGATTCATTTTGAAAAGCCCGCGCGGCATGCCCAGTGCTTTTCGTTTGTCGCATTTTTTCTTATGACAAACTTTTACTGCGCGCGAGTTCACTTTAGCCGTAAGCTCGCGCGAGGTACGCGATCACGCGTTATTAGTATCGGGCTCGGGGTTCAGAAGATCAAAATCACGTGTGTGCTATTGCGATTCGTTTTGGAATCCATAGCAAGGATTCTGCCAACGCCTGAACAGGAGCCGCGACATAAAGGAAAATAAGGGGAGGGAGGGAGAGAGGGAGAGATAGAGAGAGGGAGTGAGTGAGGGAGGGAGGGAGGGAGGGAGGGAGAGAGAGAGAGAGAGAGAGAGAGAGAGAGAGAGAGAGAGAGAGAGAGAGAGAGAGAGCCTTTAGCCTTCCCCCGAAACACTGCACGAAGCCCCTGTGCGCCGTCTTTGCTAAACAATGCGAGGAAACGAACCTAAAGAGGAAGTCCATCCAACGGGCCGCTTGCAAAACGTCGGGAGGATGGAGGGAGAGGGGGGGGGAGGCTCACCCTGGATTGCGATTAGAGAACACACAGCTATGGCTGTACACAGTGAGAAAACAAAATCGTATACCAATGAGTTTTGAGGATGTATTTTACAACTGCACTGCACGCCTGGTTGTCTCTGGTGTGCGCGGTCACCGCTGCCCTCCCGACCGCACAACGCCGCGCCACCCTTTTTGTTTTTCTGTCGCTCTTTTAATAACCTCCAAAGAAATGTCGGGTGGGTCATTAAAACGTCATGAGCAACGCGCCAAACAGGGGAAGAAGAAGAAGAAGAAGAAGAAGAAGAAGAAGAAGAAGAAGAAGAAGAAGAAGAAAGAAGAAGAAGAAGAAGAAGAAGAAGAAGAAGAAGAAGGAGAAGGAGAGGAGTGATGTGGTGGCGGTACAGAGGGGGGAAGAACATGAGCTGCTCGCGGAGATCGGCCAAAAGCGAAAACAAACCCCGCGGCGTCGCACGTCATCTCGTTCCCAACTTCCCCCAATGACGATAGAAGTCCCAGCAGAGTAGATTATACGTACTACAAAAGTAATACAAGTGAGAGTGAGTCACAGAGGTATGGGCATGCCCCCGATGAGTGAGTAGTACCGTGTCAGCTTGTAGCGGGTGGGGCCTAGCGCGGCCCAGCCCCAGCGGGACACCGTACCACCGCACGTCCGGGAGGAATGGGAGCATCCTCATCCTCCTCCGATCCCCCCCGCGGCGCCGCCGCCGCCGCCGCCGGACTTCCTATACCCGTCCATAAACCACGTCTTCTGGAATTCAACCCCCTCCACCCTCCCTTTCCCCCCTACGCATTATCAATTTCACTGCATACTTTGTCCAGCAGCAGCAGCAGCAGCGGCGGCGGCGGCCGGCGGCATAGCAGCCCCCGTCGGATTTATGGAACAGGGTCCTCTGGTGGAGCCCGCCGGGGGCCTCCTGGAGTTCCTGGAGTAGCCTGGAGTGGGCGCGCACGCACTGTCGCAGGAGGCGGCGGGGGGAGCCTTCCTTGGCGGCGCCCGCGGCGCCCGGCCCGATAACCTTTCAAATTATTGTTATAAGACCCGGGGAGGCCGGGCAGCAGGGCAGGTAGTAGTAGTCCAGGAGGCGGACGGGCTCGTTCTCCAGGCGGGCTCCAGGCGGGCTCCAGGCGGGTCCAGTATGACTCTGCGGCCGCTGCATTTCTTCCTTACCCCGCTGTGGAGCCACTTGCCGGAGCCTTGGCGGAACATAAGCAGGTCCAGCGGGGCGGTCACGAAAGCGTCCCAGGGGGGAGGAAAGGGGGGGAAGGAGGGGATTGGCGACTTTGGTACGACAGTAAGACCAGAACAGCCCAGCCCGCGCACCCCGCCCTGCTCCGCCGCACCTCGCCCGCGCCCGGTGCAGGTTGCATGGGGACCCCGCTGCGCTCTGCAGGGGCCCCCGCCAGGCCGGCCTGGAGTCCGCTCTGGACTCTGCACACTGGAGTCCGCCGCTCGCAGGGACAGCGCGTCCTTAATTCCTGCGCCTTTTCTCCCCCTCCCCTACCCCTCACCCCTCCCATGGGACACATCGT
>NW_026267203.1:814506-815110 GCF_000697945.3 Frankliniella occidentalis
CTCCCCCACGGAAGCCCCCCCGCCGGCAGCCGCAGAGACCCTCAATAATGTCACGAGGCATCGTCAAATCGATGCGTTATATTCCAGGAGAAACACACGGACGGCGCGGGCCAAAAAGAAACCCCTCCAACGTCGTAAAGAAGGAAAAGGGGAAAAACAACATTCACACACAACACACAAAAATAACAATATAAATACGCAAAAAAAGAAAAGAAAAATCGAGTTGAGACACGGTCGAACAAATAACAACCGGGCGGTTCCCATTGGGTTCCATTTGTTGCAAGAAGGTCCTCCTTTTCGATCACTGCTTTCGTACAGAGTTCATCTCTCTCTAGCAGTGTGCATGTGTGTGTGTGCGAGTGTTGTGTGTGAGTGTTTTGTGTGCGTGTGTGTGTGAGTGTGTGTGTTAATGCCCTGCACACGTTTAGGGCGGGCAGCACCCACACTAGCACGACGGCCAGCACACTCCGGCTCCAGAGAGAAAGGTATTCCGAGTCGCCAAGCCTCTTACAATGGATCTTGATCGAGGCCAGGGCGGCGCGCGGCGCTCGGACGCTGGACGTGTCCGCCCCGGGCCTTTTTGCAGAGTCAGTCTCATTCTCTG
>NW_026267203.1:815877-817512 GCF_000697945.3 Frankliniella occidentalis
GCCCTGCCTCGGTGCCACGGGCGCGGGGGCCGCGGGGGCGGCTTGGCGTGACATTAAACGCAGCGAGCGTGGCGGGGCGCGGCGGGCGGCTTGACGTGGTATTGAACGCGGCTTTGAACGCGGCATTGAGCGCGGAATTGAGCGCCATACGAGCGTGGCGTGACAATCGTGGCGGGGCGCGGCGGGGCGCGGCGGCTTGATGTGGTATTGAACGCGTCTTTGAACGCGGAATGAGGTATTTTACGAATAAGAAGAACAGAAGGAATCCCGGCTTTTGGCCCATAACAAGTCGCAGGTCACTGGCGCGTAACGACACGGTTTCTCGTGTACCAGATTTTTGAGGTTCTCAGCTTTAAAATGATATAGAACAGTTATGACTTCTTTTCAGTTTTAGCGGAGATACGCGAGAAACCGTGCGCTTGGTCGTGGCTTTCCTATGGTCCGGGAGCAGACGTCGGCCAGGATTCCTCCTGTTCTTCTTATTCGTAAAATACCTCATTGAGCGCGGAATTGAGCGCGGAATTGAGCGCGGAATTGAGCGCGACGAGCGTGGCGTGACAATAGTGGCGGGCGCGGCGGGCGGTGCGCGGCGGGCGCGGCGGGGCGCGGCACAGTGCGGTGCAGCGCGCTGCGGCGGGGCGCGGCGGGCGCGACCGGCGCGGCGAGCGCGGCTGCGTGCTGCGTGCCCTACGCCGGTCTATGTTTTTACGAGGTCGTAAATGAGTCGTCGAGCCGTCGCCTCGGGACGCGGTGCAGTACAGCAGGCGACCGAGCACGCGAGCGAGCACGGCTTTTCCCGCACTCCCCCAATTCTTTAGGCTGGCTGCTGGCTGGACCGCTGCACGTTCGGCTGGCAGCGCTACGGCGTCCGGCTGGCAGCGCTACGGCGTTTCTGCTTTTGACGCTGACAACTGACAACTTCACGCTTCAACTAACAAACGGACTTTTGCACTTTACTTGAGTACAAGCTGCTGATTACTACGTATCATCTGCTAAACTAACAAACGGACTTTTGCACTTTACTTGAGTACAAGCTGCTGATTACTACGTATCATCTGCTAAAAATTAGATCATGTCATACAGCAAAATTGGATTGACAAATACAAATCGTGATAAAATAGTTCCTTTGGAAAACAAAAATTGTCTGTAAAAATCTGTATTTCAGACACTTTTATTTTTCGCGGTGTCGCTCCGCAGCCAACCAGTCCGACAATCCGGTCGCGGACGAGATGAGGCGCTCTCGCCATTACCCGCACGCAGCTAGCGCCACATGTGTGTCGCGGCCAAATGAGGAAGCCCCACTTGATTCACTCTGCTCGCTCGCTCGCTCACTCACTCACTCACTCACTTACTCACTCGATGATCGGCCCGAGCCGAGCAGAAAGAAGAAGACATGCTTGCAAGCCAGTTTCTGCGCTGCGCTGAGCTGCGTTGAGCGACGTGCGTTACTTAGGCGAGTGCAAGGCGGCGCGATCCAGACAGCCTCCAGAGAGCCTCCAGAGAGCCTCCAGAGGGCCTCGGCTTTCCGCAATTCAAGTCCACAATTACGAGAGCGAGTCGCGCGGTATAACTGCGAGCCGCGAGCAGCCATCGTCCACCTACGCCGTTTTCCACCACGTTTGCACTGACTATAAT
>NW_026267203.1:817562-818871 GCF_000697945.3 Frankliniella occidentalis
CCCTCCCAACCCCCCTTGTGCGTGCGATATGCGCCGCTCCCAGACGCGCTCCGCTTGGCGTGCCCGCGTGACGTCGGGTAGCACCGCGGCGGGGCGGGGCGAGGCGGGGCGGGGCTACCTGGGGGACGTACTCCACCGCGGCGGCGGCACGGCGTGGCGTGTCCCCCTCCGCGGGGCCCACACTGTGGATGATGAGGCTCAAGTAGACGGCGGCCAACGAGACACGACGCGACACGCGGCTGCCGCCAGAGAACGAAGCGAGCGGACGGGTCCCACAAAACATAATATGCGAAGATAATATGGCACGTTACACGCCATGAACAAGAGTAATAGTCACCGCAGGTGAAAAACGTAACGACAACAACTGGCTTTTCTTTCACGTTTTAGGAGTTTGAACGTCCAACACATCATGGCTTTACAATTAAACCCACGAAATTAAGCATAAAATTCGCGCCTACGAAATTTAGGACGAAAAGTAACCTGCACTATTGGCAAGTGCTCTCAAAACTGTAGTATCACGCAGGTCTGCGATCGCGGGCGGGTGGGAGCTGCAGGGAAATGAGAGGAGAGCGGAGGAGGTGGGGGTTCTGCTTTACGGATCGCCAGGCTCGCCGCCGATAGCAAAGCTTCAGCAGCCGCAGCAGCAGCAGCATGCAGCACCCGCGACCCGCGTGCGGCGAAAGGCACCTGCATCGCGCTGTTCCCGCCCGCGAGGGGCGCTCGCTCGCGCGCTCTCTCGTTCCCTCACCGATAGACGATACATTGCATCGTTTAGTTTGCGCGTTTTGGGTACGCTTCCGCAAACGTCACGTTCTTTTCTACCAGAAAATAAAAATGTGACCGTCGGGGATATATTTCACATGACGGATGGAACTTATTTTAGAAGAAGCCATGCATGATACGTTTACCCCCCCGCAGCGGGAAAAAATGTTGCCATCGGGGATACATTTATCACGACAAAACGTATCCCCGTATGGGAAAAGTATATCAATAGGTAATATAACGTAACAACTACTTTGTTTGTGTTGCGCGACTATTATTGGCGCACCTGTTTCACACGCCGCGCGAGGACCTCCCAGGTCGGCCCCGGCGGAGGCCCCCGGCCGCCCCACGGCCACATCAGACGCCGCGCGCGCCCGCCGCGCCGCAGGGAGAGAAGGAGAGATGACAGCTCGACAACTCAATTCCGGGGGGATAACTTTTTAATTTCCTGGCCGCAAGTTTCCGGCCGGCGGCAGCAGCAGCGGCAGTATGGCTGTTCTCTTTCTCTCTCTCTCTCTCTCTCTCTCTCTCTCTCTCTCTCTCTCTC
>NW_026267203.1:818921-824337 GCF_000697945.3 Frankliniella occidentalis
ATTTACTATAAAATTGTTAAAAAAAAATTGTTGGCAGATTTATATTTTTCTAAATGGGCAAAAATCAATCAAATTCTTCTGTAAGTAATAACATCTTTCCGATTTTTTCTGGAAAAGTGATGGATTTTCACCACCCAAACTCCTGATTTTTGAATCGACCTCTCGATATGGCGACCCAGTCCCAGTCAACAAGACACTTCGAGTTACATTTCTCACATCGAACATGACGTCCAGCACAACCACCCACGACTCGTCCATTCATATTTCCTCTCTCCGCCCGGAGACCCCCATCCGGCCCCGAACGGACGCTCCATCTACACATCGACCCAGCCATTCATCTCCTGCGGCCGAACCGGCTGCTATGCCCGGCCCAACCGGCCCATTCAAGCCTGGCCCGGGCCCGGCCGGGGCGCCTGCCGCGGCCCAAAACCTCAGCCTAGTAATAACAACGCACCTCTCTCTCTCTCTCTCTCTCTCTCTCTCTCTCTCTCTCTCTCTCTCTCTCCAACGCCTTTCTCCCTCTCCCTTTTCACGACTTTACGCCGGATTCCAAAACAAATAGTGTGAGCGTCGTGCGTGGTGCTGCAGTCGCCGCACATACACATTCCACACCAACCCCCGGGCGCACACGGCGGGTACAGCCGTATATATAAGTACGATTGGACAATTGGACCCCGGCGCCGGATTGCTGCTCAGCCAATTACTCCCCCCCGGAGTCAGTGAGTGCCGGATGTGACCTGCTGAGGCTGCGCCACGGCTGCGCCACGGCGCCCGGCCGCCTGCGCCGCCACGGCCTCGGCCACCACCGCCACCAGGCACCAGGTAGACGAGTAATGACACCTTCGCACCAATTTTGGCCGGGGCGTCCCACCCTCCTCCTCCGGGCCCTGGCCGGGCCAGTGGAATGTGAGCACGGCAGCCCGCTGCGGGCCAGCAGCCCCCGATGACTCCCGCCCCGGCTGCTGTTGCTGCCGCTGCTGCCTGATTTTTGGCCATGATGACAGGGCGCGCAGTAGTAGCGCCGCGGACCGAACCCACCCATCCGCCCCAGTTATAGTATAGTAAAGGACCACGCGCAAAACGTGGCCATTTTCAGCGGAAAAGAGTGTACATGATGCACGTTTGTCTCACACCATACCACCAAAACAACTTCAATTTACCACTTTATCGAGTGCCGTGGGGGTGACCCACCCATCGTACTTTCAGTGCGACCTCTGATCTCTGCTTGCGTCCAGCGGCTTCCCTTATGCGCCCCCACGGGCCTCGCGCTCCTCGGTTTCGTCTTATCTCTCCCGTGTCGCTCCGTAGGTTATTTTTTGTTGCCCCCTCTCCCCTCCCTTCTCCCTATCAAGACCTTTTACGAACTGATCTGACTGGACTGGGTCGGCCTCCTGACGACGGTGCGACGACGCTGTCCTCTCTCTCTTCGTCTCCTTCTTCCCCCGGAAACGGCTTCATTGCAGTCCGGCCACCCGTCCCAGAGGTCCGTCGTCCAGCCCCGGCCGGCCGTGTTGGAAGGGCAGTTAGGGCCCCATTAGGGAGCGGTGGGGACCCCGGGCGGCGGGGACCGACGACTGACCAGCCAGCGAGATCGGTGGCCATTTCCGATCGCCATAAGTCTTGGGGCCCGAGTCATCCCGCAGTGAGTGCGCTCTCTCTCTGTCTATACCTCCTCTCTGTCTCTCCCTCCCTCACCTTGAAGGAATTCCCCCCTGCTTTGAGCTGGCCGGCTGTGGTCACTCTCCCCGCATCATATCACTCGTCTAGCCACCACACAGCAAAACTGTTTAATAAATGACACTCTCCGGGTTTTTCAAACCTGGAAAGGTTACCCAATCAGAGGAATGTTTTTGCATCTGCACGGGCAAGCACGAAATACGTGTACACCGAAACGAAGATGAGCAGCGCTACACGAGTCAAATGATGAGTCAAACAGGCCCGGCCCACCCATGCCGGTAGCGGAGCCATATTTCATCGACCCCCCGACAGCCTCATCAGGACATTCATCAAACGCCGGCCCGGTGCACCGGCACCGCACCGCGGCCGCTCCGCGAGCAGGCCTCCGCGGGGGTCAGTCAGCTGTCCGCGCACCGGGAACCCCCATAAGGACCCAAACGGGTCACTCTCTGACCTAAGCGCGGGGGTCCACGAGGGGGTCAGCTGTCTGTCTGCGGGCCCCGCACGGCGCGAGTCACAAGACAAGAGTATCTAGGGGTCAGTCAGCCGTCCGCGTTCGTGGGGTGCGCAAAGCTTTCCGCGAGGTGCGCTCGCCTGTCCGCGAGGTGCACTCACCTTGTCCGCGAGGTGCACTCACCTTGTCCGCGAGGTGCACTCACCTGCCCGCGGAGTGCACTCACCTGTCAGCAAGTCCGCACCCCACCGGTCCCGGTCCATACGGCAAGACCGCGCCGGCGCAATTGCAAACAATTTCGCCGAGTAATCGCAATCGCCTCACAGGCGCGCGCACACGTACACTTCCTCGCAGCATCTCGATATTATTATTTTCGTCCCTAATTCCTTGCTGCATTACACGAAGCTGTTCGGTTCCCGTGCTGCGCCGCGCTGCAACGGTGGAGGAGAGGAGGAAATCACCTCTCTCGCTCGATCCGAACCAGACTGACGACTCAAACAACCCAGTGGTGTGTGTGTGTGCATCATATGTGTTAAACCTCCGAATCAACCGGAAATTTCACGGTATATAAGGCGTCCGTCTCTCTATACTCCCAGCAAGCGGCAGGAGAGAAACGTGATGCAGCCGGGGAAGGGAAGGGTTGTACCCTGTCTGATATGCCCGGGCAGTCAGTAATTATGAGGCACCGGTAGCCACACACACACACACACACACACACACATACGTGTAAACCACGGAGGCGCTCACATACCGTGTATATACATCTCTGTCTTTCTAATCCCTACCGTGTTTTTGTTTGCTCTCCTTTAAGGAGTTGACCATATACTTACTCGCGGGGGTATACGTATGATGATTGAATCGCGTTATATCGGACGTAATTACATTTTCGAGCGCGCATCAGATCCAAAAGAGCCTTGACCATAAGCAGAGGTCATGCGCCGCGGCGGCGGTGGTGTGGTAGCCGGCCGGAGCCTCGCATGAGTCATAGGGGAGGGAGTCTAATAGTGCGGTGAGGCGAGGGACTTCCCTATATGTCAAACTGGGGCGCCTTTTCTTCCATCCATAGGGCGTCGCCACGCCACCGCGGAGCCATGCGGTTCGATATAAAAGACTACTACCCCCTCCCACCGCTTCCATATCAGACAAAGCTAAATGGAATTACTTATTTTTATTACCTTTTCTACTCGGCGCATATATGACGATTGCAGGCAAAGGGGTCGAATCAACATAACCTTGCCGCGGCGAACCTGACGCAAGAGTCACGTACGGCAGACTGCTGCTGCTGCTACACATTCGTGTATAATTCCCCAGTCCCCGCGATCCAGAAATCGAAAAGATACCACATAATAAACGGGGTGGTGCTACCGGAACACGGCGTGGGGCGGGATCACGAGTTCAGTTGGCAGCGAGCGCACCTTGTTCTTGTTATTCGCATGATTTTATTCATTTCGTCAATAAGTCCGCCGAGTCGATGGCGCGGCGGTGCTGCAGGGGTGACCTCTCTCTCTCTCTCTCTCTCTCTCTCTCTCTCTCTCTCTCTCTCTCTCTCCTCTCCCTTACCCTCCCCACAGTCAACGGTGTGGTTGTCGACAGTAATAAAGGTGAGCCAATCGCAACAGTATAACCTAATTCGAGGAAAAAACGACACTGGGCAGGAATGCCATGTTTCCGGCCGAACCCGACAGGCGTTTGTCTTATCTAATTTGGCAAAAACAAAAACAAAAATACGCTGGTGCGGGTTTTAGGTGCCGCCAGTTTGGCGGCGAGAAGCGAATAAAAGAAAAGGAATGTCTTGTCGAATTGTGATAAGCACAGCCAAGGGGGGAGGACTCGCGAAGACTCCCTCCACTAAACTTTGGGCCTGTCCGTCGTGGGACATTTCTCACCGCGAAGCTCAGCGGAGGCAGGTATATACGGCGGCAGCTAGCCCCACCGCGCGAAAATTAGAAAATTAGTCAAAAGAGACGAGATTAGGGACACAGCCTCGTTAATCTAGGCGGCATCAGGCAAGGGTAATAAGACGCGGGGGGCTCGTTTGCCGCCGGATTAGCGTATAATTCCGCGAGCATTCTTACGAATTACACGCGTACATTAGAAGACAACAACAACAAAAACAACGAAAACACCGCGCAATAGTACATGCGCCGCTGCGATGTTATTGTTCTTTTATATCTTACTGTACTGTTTTAATTCTATCCTCGAACTGCGCAATATTTTTGTTCTTGCTTTTTGACGTGAAAGTAGGGATTTTTAATTTTCCATATATAAAGTTTTGAGTTTTATAAATTGTTTTCAATTGTTTTCATACAAGTTTCATTTGATCAAAATTTTCTGATTTTTTTTTGTTTTTGTTTTTCACCCATTTTTTCTAGAACAATTGGTAATTTTCCCGAGGAAAAATTCCGTTTTTTAAATCACTTGACGTGAAAGTGAGCACTTGCCGCGTGCTTTGTAACCCAAAGCCCCGCTGCGTGGACAAGCAGTCCGCAATGCTCTCGGCGACGTCTGGGCGCGCAGTTATACGCACATCTAAAGGAGGAGGAGGAGAGCGCCGCGAGCTTCAACTTGGGCTGTAATTGGGCCCCTACACTACTACTACTACTGGTCAGGGAAGCTAAGGGGGCAAGGGGGGAGGGGGAGACAGGGATCAAGGGGACCACCCGCCGGCAGGCTGGGCTCACTGGGTGCACGCGGCGGCATGCGAGGAGAAGGGGACATTTGCTTGCTAGAGAGAGAGAGAGAGAGAGAGAGAGAGAGAGAGAGGGAGAGAGATGCAGTAACGAGCGCACTCCCTGTTCCCACATGTCTCATCATCACTACCGTCACTCTCTCTCCGTCTCTCTCTCTTTCTCTCTCTTTTCCCCCGACGGACTGGGTCGCCGGTCGCCCCGCCGTCGTGCCGGGTCCTCTCGTGTGCGATTTCAATCTTAATTTCCCCGGTATTTCTCGCCATGCGACGGCGGTGGCGGGCAGGCAGGGGCGGCGGCGCGTTCCCCACATAGCTCGGGTGGTGGTGGAGTCTCTCTCTCTCTCTCTCTCTCTCTCTCTCTCTCTCTCTCTCTCTCTCTCTCTCCCCGTGTGTATCTCGCACGCGACGAGTCACTTTAACGCCGTTGCACCTGCGTACGTAATGATAATAATGCTATAATAGCGCTGCGCTCGCCGGCGTCGCCACCACGATAACGGAAACCTCTCTCTCTCTCTCTCTCTCTCTCTCTCTCTCTCTCTCTCTCTCCGTGTGTGGTGGAGGACCCATCCGGCGGCCGCACTCGACGCGCGCTGCGG
>NW_026267203.1:824387-826102 GCF_000697945.3 Frankliniella occidentalis
GGGGCGGGGCGTGGCGGGGCGTGGCGGGGGGCGCCGACAGGAAGGGCGGGGCGTAGCGGAAGGGGAGGCCGTCGACACTCGGATATCAGAAGCGGCACAGGGAATCCATACAGAGCCCTCGCGCCGCCGAAGGTTTGGAGCCACCCCCGCGGGGTCCCCCCTTTACCGCTCACCCCCCGCCACCCATTGTTTTCGTTAAAAAGGTGTGGGAAAAGTTGCGGCAACACGGGCAGCGCCGCACGGCCCCGGCCAGGACGGGTAATTGACGAAGCATTGATTGATTATAATGGACGTGACTTCGCAACGTCGTCGCTGGCTATGCCTGAGGCTTCTGATGCTGCTGTTTCTCTTTCTGCCTTCCCGTATTAAAACATTTTTTCTCTCACCCTTCCCCACTCTCTCTTCTCTCTCTCTCTCTCTCTCTCTCTCTCTCTCTCTCTCTCTCTCTCTCTCTCTCTCTCAGAAGAGTCAGCTGTACGGTACACTACCGATCATTCACTTTCATATCAGCAGAAAAAAAAATCATTTTAGGAAAAATACAGTTAAAATAAAAATCAAGTTTTTTTGAAACGCGGAAATAAAAACTAAACCGGAGAGAGAGCCCTCCTCTGGTGATTCCCCTGGAGGCACGCGACAAGCCAACCCCGCGGCACGCACTAGCGCTGCTGGCACCACGCCAGCCCAGCCAGACTGCTTTCCGGGAATTGGGCCCCAATGTGCAATGTCGAGCTCCCTCCTCCCCTTTTCCCCTGCCCCCTGCCCCATACCGCGAGGAGTGACCCTCCCGCCCCCGTCCTGGCCGTGGCCGTCCACTCCACCATGCCGCCCCCTATCACTTTCTGAAACAAGCAAGTATTAGGGAACACACTCCCCATAAAGCAAAGCAGAGCCGGCTCACCCCCCTCTCGGCCGGACCCATTCAGGTGGGTATTAGCCGGAAACCACACTCAGCCGGGCCCTGATGATCCCGACGGGCTGCTCGATCAAAGAAGCGTGAAGCGATGCGTGGAAACAAAAGGGCGCCGTGTCGCAGCGCTCCGCAGCCGCTCAGGAGGGCCCCGCTCAGGACCCCCCTCCCCTCCCCTCCTCCCTCCTCCCTCCTCCGCTCCCTCGACTCTACTTCTCCAACTCCTTCCTTACCCATGACTTGCTCTTCCCTTGTCGGCACGGCTCTGGGCGGCCCGGCCTCGTGACCGATCCATTCAAGAGGATGAGAGTGTCCATGGGGCCCGTGGTCCCCCGTCGGCCCCGGCGCAGCTCTTTCCCTGGCCGCTGATGCACTCTGACCGGCAACGTTCTCATATCACTGGTGAAAAGTTAAAAGGGCGTAAGTCAACAGACTTCCCATTGGACTTACGCCCTTTTAACTTTTTAACAGTTATATGCTCTCATTCAGCCACCAATAGCCACCTAAACTCGTTAATTTGGTAGGGATTTTTCGCCGTAGCGAACTGCGCGGAATTCCCAGCAACGTTACGCCACGCTGAATATTGCCGTGAGTTCCCCACACGGGACCACACAGCCCCGCGTCAGCGGGAAACGCATAAGGACGCGTCACTCGCCTCTCTCCGAAACAGGAAATCGGTCACCCCGTGGAAAACATACCACGGCACCTTTCGTCCCACGGTCAGTCCGTTCCGTCCGCCCCGTTCCGTGGCGCGGAGCGGGGCGTGCTGGGGCTGGGCGGGGCGTGGCGGGGCGTGGCGGAGCGTGGC
>NW_026267203.1:830222-835048 GCF_000697945.3 Frankliniella occidentalis
GGCCGAGTATTTGCACGCGCTGTTGTTTCTCCCCCGAGGCGCTGCTGCGGCTCTGCCCTCTGATGATTACAAAAAAGTCTCCCCTTCCCCTCTCCAGTAATTTGCGTTTACTTCCCAAAGGCAGAGCCGCAGAGCGCAGGCATCCAACTTCTAATTGAGCAGCGCTATTTATGCCCTTGTTCGGCAAACGACGCGGGACCCCGCCGGCGACATCAGCACGCGCTGTGTGTGTGTGTGTGTGTGTGTGTGTGTGTTCAAAAATATTTGATATTTATGACGACATCGAAGAAGGTGGAGAGAGGAGGAGAGGATAGCGAACGCGGATAGCGAGCGAGCGGGAACAAGTTTTTGAATTGTTATGACGTTCGGTCGGTCCAGCCAGCGGGCCAAACGATTTACATGAATCAAAATGCGGGTATGGCTCTGTGGCTCCGGCCGCGTGGCGCGGCGGCTCGGCATACCGGCACCGCCCCGAGACTCACTAAATGAGCTGCTTAGAAACAAATTTGTTTCTCTTGTTTCTCGTCGATAATAGAAATCGGTTTATGAAGATGAAGTTTTCATATAAATGGACAAAGGAGAAACAAAACACATGTGTGGGAAGGATGATGTATCTAGTGGTATTAAGTAGAGGATTATTAATGATTTGTATTAAATTTTACAAGGAATTTGACAAGAGAACCCGTGTTTTGATGTAACGGATGGACGGACAGACAAACCACTGTGTTGTTGAGACCAAAAAGAGTCCCTTTCCTGTGAGCTCAACGCTGCAGCCCGTCATCGCTCGACCGTGCACAACAAACACATAGCGAGCGAGGGGCCGCTGGAAAACGAAAGGGAGGGAGAGCGGGGAGAGAGCGAGGAGACGATGAAGGTGAGAGATGGAAAGAGAGAGAGAGGCGCTGTTCCGTATGGGAGGCTCATAGCGGTGCTGTGGGTACGCCCGTACAGGTGGCTTCATTCACTATCTCATTAGGCCACGTACTACTACAACCTGCTACTGCCCGCTCCTCGTGGTGAGAATGTGTCGATTCAGCATCCAGTAGCAAGCAGGAGCAGCAGGAGGATGATGGGGCGACCGGGATTACAATCTCCAAAGAATGCCGTCTGCACTTAGGGAGAGGGTTGAGGGTTGTAACATATCTATTCAAATATTTAAATAACTCTTTTTTTTTCATGCTAACCTTAAATAGCCCAATTATTGTGAGGTTCATTCTACGTTCAAGGTTAGTGTGATAGATTGCGAAACTAACATCCTTTACCCGATGTCCATCCCTCCACAACGTAAACGTCAAAATTAGTCATACAAATGAGAACATCACAGGCTATTTTTTGTCTAACAGCCATGTCTTCACAGATTCGTTTGTCACTCCAATTTACCGCGGTAAAGAAATAGGAGATGACATGATGACATGTGTGGTTGTAAGAAAACTTTTAGCCATCCTCATCTTTATAAAGCGACGATTTCTGTTTGGCTGTGCAGCAAAAGAATTAAGCGAAGAGCAGCAGCAGCACCGCGACAAAAGGCCAGGCCATTGCGGAATGCGGTGGCGCCTTATCAACCCAGCTGAAGTGAATATTCCAATCCGAAACCGGACCCGTGGCGTGGCGTAGCGTTGCACACTGCTGCTGCTGCCTCTGCTGCTTCTGCTGCTGCTGCTGCTGCTCCTGCTGCTGCTTCTGCTGCTTCTGCTGCTTCTGCTGCTGCTGCTGCTGCTCCACCTGCTGCCGCTACTGCTCCTTCAGCTGCTTCTGTGGCTGTAGCTGGTACCGCGAGGTGATGAAGAACGAAAGCCACCACAGAGACGGGGAAAGAGAGATGGGGATGACGATGCAAAGATGAAAAATTGTGGATGATGCTCCTCTGCGGCTGCCCGCCCGGTGCATTCCCGGCGGAGAAATTAGTCTATTATGTTTGTTTGTTGTAGTGGCTGAAATTGGGTCGCGGATTCAATGGCACAGCGGCCGGAAGAACTTCCCCCTCTAGCAAACTAAAACGATAAAAAAGGTTGTATTGTGAACTCGATTGTGAATATCGTCTGAGCCGCTTCCTAGTATCGCTCGTTTTAATCAACAGATCCGCGCCACTTCGCCCGAGAGAAAGTATGAAAAAGTTTGACGAGTGAGGAGGTGAAAAAAACCTCGATCACCTTGACAGACGCGTCCTGGACATAATCATCTTGAGACAGGAGGTCTGACACTTGCGTGTGGCGGGGCGGGGACCGACTGTGGGGTCCCCCAGCCTGCTTCCTCAACTCTCCCCCGGAGCCGAACGCGACAGTCGGAGGTCCTTTCACCGGAAACAGAGGGGAGATATGGGTCCGACGGCGGGGGCTGGCTGACTAACCGTGGGACTAATACATAGCGCAGCGTGGTTGTTGAGGTTTTCGGGCCAAGAGCCACAAAACACGGGGGAGAGCCCACGCGAACAACGTGGCTCAGGTGGATACAGAAAATGATTCGAAAACAAGATCGTCATTTTCAAAACAAGACTATGACTGTATTCGGGCGCACAATAACTCGCCTTCCGAACGAAACAACACCTCTCCTCACCTAATCAGATGCCCATACGACGGCAATAGGACAATACCTTTGTCCGCCGCCAGGAGCGATATAATCAGCGAATGAGACACAACAAAACCAATACAAGGACACACACACACACACACACACACGATTGCACACTTTCTGCGGCGTCCTGCGCTCCTAACAGCGCTTTATCGTACGCTCGCAAGCGGATAAGGATCTGACTTGTTGGAGTGGAGGACGCGGCGGCGGGGCCGAAAAATTCCTCTTTCCTGTCCTTGGTCCGGGCGGCGGCGGCGCGGCTCTGCTCAGCTCAGCTTCGGAATAAACCCTTCGATTCGCAGCAGAGATATCGAACTACACGCAATCCGGCGTACAGTCTTTCTCCCTCTCCCTCTTTCCCCTTCTCCCTCTCTCAAACAGACAAACACGCTCTCCCTAAAACCACCTGCGCTGCGACTCTCGGCTGGAATGTGTTACATTCGACAGCCACAGATACATAAAACACCCCGAAGTCGAGAGAGTCGCAGGAGCAGGCGCTGTAGCGGAAAGCGGCGCGTGTTCAAGCAAACGCGAATCAACAACTATCAGAAATAATTTTTAAACAAAATCATTAGCATTGATGAATTATTGTGCGGATTTCCTACAAAAAATCGTCCACAGGAGGGCATTCTCCGCCATTATGAAGAGGCCTTATCCACGACCCTACCCCTTGACACTCCAGCAGAGCGCGAGTAACATCCGAACTGAGATCACCCGTGAATAAAAGGGGGGAAAAGATGAGACAGTTGCGTGACTTCAGGGCTGAGAGAGACAGGGAAGAGAGGGAGAGACAGAGGGAGAGAGAGTGAGAGAGAGAGAGTGAGAGAGACAGAGAGAGAGGCAGAGAGGGAGAGAGGTGCATCACAGTTTGGCCACGCCACTGGAAGGGGCAGGCGAGGCAGGCAGGCCGGCGGAACGAATGGGGCTGGGCTTGCGGCAGCATCAACAGGTGGTTCCGAAAACCCTTCGGTCACACCGGAAAGGACGTCGGGGAGGACGAAAAAGAGAAGAAGCCCCACGGCGGACGACTGGTCGAGCGGCGTTGAGCGGTCGCTCGCTATGGCGGGGGAGCGGCCCTAAACCACGTTCACGGTGCGCAAACCATTTCGTTAGATGCGTTGGAAACGACAATAAATAATAGAGTTACGTTTTTACAGAGTTTTTATGATGCGAGGTACTTTACAAATTTGTATTTTGTTGATTTGATACCCTGCAGCCCGCGGACCACGATGGTCAAAGTTGGATCGGAAGGATTAAGGTCAACAAAGGTTAGGTAGGTTGGAAGGGTTGGGTTAACAAGGTTACGTAGGAAGGGTTAAGCGAAGAGAGCGACACACAGGAGAGGGGAAAAACGAGTGAGAGGTAAGGAGAAAAGGGGAAAAAAACGCTCCTGGCTGGATGCACATTAGCAGTGAGTTCCGTGACAGTCTGATGTAGATTTATTACTTCAAACCTGGGCAGGCGAGGCCTTCTGGCCCTTGCGGACGACGGCTCTGGCCGCATCAACAAAACATGGAAATATGAAACATTTCTCACGCGACGGCGGCCGGCGGCGGCGGCGGCCCTCCTGTTGGCAGCCCTGCGGCCGTTAGCGAGCGAGTCGCGCAAAGTCATCAGCGGTAGTGTGTCACGAAGTACCGCAAAGTGCGCGCGCACCGCCCCGCCAGGCTCAGCAATCGAATCGAGAGAAATAAAAATACCGAGGTACTATTATAGAATTGAAAGAAATAAAATACCGAGGTTATTATGGCACGCAAAAGGGACAGCAAATAAAATGCGTTAACTTTTAGTGGGTGGGAATTTTGTTTCACCATGGCTTCGATAATTGGATCGAATTGGATTTCACGGTTGAGCTATGGTTGAGAGGACGTCAAGTACAGAGACAGTGGTACAGTCCGGTTCACTAATTTTGCTCAGCTCACCTGTCCATGAGGATGACGTTGTTGCCGATGCGCCGGTGACAGCGGCCCCAGATGGGGATGTTGTCGGCGCTGATGTTCACCTGCGAGTACTGCACGTGGCCGATGCCCGCCTGCGCGCCCTGGCCCACCTGCAGGCCCTGTTGGCCGGCGCTCTGGAACTGCAGCTGCATCACGAACTCGCCCTGCAGCTCGGCCGGGAAGTAGCAGCCTCCCACACCTGTAAAAAAGCAAAACGACATTCATCAGACACTTCAGTCTCAAGGCATTGGACGGTCGATACTCGAGGCTCGAGGCAACGCCCGATTAGAAATTTCAATTTTCCTGAAAAATATTTAC
>NW_026267203.1:840598-843262 GCF_000697945.3 Frankliniella occidentalis
TTATAGATACATTAAAAAAAAATAACAGTAAGAAAATAAATGACATCATCGGCACATGCTTCGCTTCTGTGTGTTAGGCACTCCCAGGAAGCGAGGCCCGTCCGCGCCGTCCGTCTCTCGTATAATATGACATTATTTGCGGGGACGGGGCACAGCAGGAGGGGATACTGCACTGCGAGACAAGAGATTGCGGTTAGTTTCGCAACAGCGGCGGTACAGTAAAAGGTGAATGAATCGCTGGAAGCTGTATTACATTGCGGTATGTGTCGTGTGTGTGTGTGTGCTCATGTGTGTGCGTGTGTGGGTTTGTGGGAGGACAGTCATGTCTCAATAACAAACACGCCCGCACCGGGAACCTAAACGCTAGGGTCAGTCAAAGCCACCCCACAACACGGTACCGCAATGTATCGTTTGTAATTTGGCAAGGAAAATCTATGGTAATTTGCAAACATTTTTTGTTACAGTGAACCGACCTGACATGGCTCCAGATTCAGCGCAGTCGGACATGTCGTCAAGCCTTTCCCACGGTGCGGCGGCGGCGCCGCCTCGAGTCAAAAGACCCAAGAAACGAAAATAGAGACAAAAACAACACTAATTTCAGCAAAATGCTGCTGCTCCCTTCCACAATCCCTTCATCTCTAAAAGAAGCAGCGACGCGCCGGAAAGAGCCCCACTACCAAACCAACCACGCACCGACCGCCCCGGACGAACGGCCGATAACACAAAACAACCGCGCGGTGTAGGGGAAAAAAAGTTCCGTCAAGGCACGGATCGTGGAAGCAGATGATACGTATGTAATGATCAAGCCTTGCTTTATATTATTTCAGCACAGGAAGTGGAGGTTTCAAAGATCTATAACACCCACATTTACAGAATTTTGTTGTAATTTATACCGCTATTCATATATCATACAAGTTCCCCACAGCCGTTTTATTCTCCTTCAGAAATGGGTGGCTCCAGTTCGCTATGAACAAGCAGTCGTTAAAACCCTCGTTGAAGTTGATGTGTTTAGAATAGCATCATATGATAGCGCCCGGGCGGCCGAGCCGAACCGTGCCGAGTTCCGAGCTGCGCTTCCAGCCGAGCGCCGGCCGAGCCGGGCGGGAGGGAGGTAGAAAGGAGGGGGAGGGGGGCTGACGCTGCGGAGCTCGGCTGTGGCGCGGGCGGGCCACCACCAACAACCAGCCGCCCCCCGGTCTATCTTCTACTGGTGACGTCACGCTTTCTGCCTCGCTCTGCACGGTGCTGCATGAGAGTACAAGCAATGACACATTTGACATATCATTCTTATTTTTAATTTCAGTTTTGTAAAATGTTCAAAGTTTCAGTTTTTACAAATGTATCATCTGCTATAAGAAGAGCCACGTTAAAATCAAAATGGGAAAAATAATGTGGTCGGCACGAAGAAGAACAATGCTCACAAAAAATGAGTCGCGGCGGCGGCGCCGTCGCATGATGTTTGTTGGTGTCACGACGGCGTCGCTCTCGTTATTTCGAGAAGGCGGCGGCGGCGTCGCGACGCCAGACCATTAGGAGGGGAAGGCCAGCGGCACCGGACCTGCTCCACCGCCACCCGCACCGGGGTTACCTTCACACGCAGCCCAGGGATCCTTCGAGCCTTGCACCTATTTTTCCAATTTTCTTGTTTGAGTTTCGACATTATTTTTCTCTGATTTTTCTCTGATTTTTTTCTGATTTTTACTGATTTGATCTGATTTCTTTTCCTGATTTAAATGAGTTTTTCTGGAGTTTTAATTGATTTTCTCTAATTTTTTGAGCGATTTGTACGCGGAGCGCCTGCCGGCGCGTGGGGTAAGCCGTGCTGTTACGCTCCGACGCGCGGCGGGTTGGCCTACCCAGCGCGGCGGGCTGCCTACCCAGCGAGGCTGACGACGCGCGAAGAGAGAGCGCGGGCGCTGCAGCGGCTGTATGGAATGCACCGCGTGTGCTGCTGTTCGCACCTCGCAACTCAGAGAGAGAGAGAGAGAGAGAGAGAGAGAGAGAGAGGGGGGGGGGAGTTTTTATTTTCGAAAAACTTCCTTGCTTTTCTTTTTTCTTGTTGCTGTTGTTGCCTGCCTCTCGACTGTTTTAGCGCTCGGCGCAGCACTTTGCGATACATCATGCGACTCCCCGGCTCGTCAGTCACACGGCCGCATTCCACTCGCGCGCGCTCTGCACGGCCTGCCGCCGCGGCGGCAGGTGGCAAATAAAAACGACTAAAAACGACAAAAACGCATCGGTGGCAAAAGTATATCGCTATCACACATACACATATTTTCATAGGCATGAGATACACCATTTTTTTATTTCTTTTTCTGTTTCAGCAAGTATGCAACTTGTATGCTTAGCGACACTGAAATGTGCACAACATTCCTCTAACACTCAATGTGACGCACAATAATGATGTGCGCACAAAGTTTACGCCCCAATTTTCTTTTTTGTGAGTTGTTTAAACTGCATACTTTCTTTGTAGCACCACCCGGCGACTTTTTTCTCCCATGTTGTCGCACACTTTCCAAAGTATTGGAAATTCACACGCGTTTTTTTTTTTTCTATTTGTAGAGAGTGTATGGTGGTGTGGACTGGTTGAATGGAGCAGAGGAGTATGGTGCGCGCGGCGGCACCGGACTGCCCTTGGCCTAGGTAAACAAGGCTCCAGTCACG
>NW_026267203.1:843312-847995 GCF_000697945.3 Frankliniella occidentalis
CCCCAGCATACCTAGCCTCGCGCAATCACCAATCGCTCGTTACAAAACTGTTTGGAGAGCAGAGTGCTGCTCAGTCCGGTGCAGCGGCGTGCGCAGCCGCTACAGCAACAGCAGCAACAACAAAAATACATAAAATATATTGGTATGTCTCTGCTGTGTCTTGACTGTATGCCAAATGCATGAGGTGATACACCTGCCGAGCACCCACTTCCTTTCGGCTCTGAAGCGCCGCCCGCAAGCCAACCTGTCATTACCTTAAACACAATCCGACCAAAAATTATTATTTTGAATAATTCCATTCCATTCCCTTCTCTCTCTCTCTCTCTCTCTCTCTCTCTCTCTCTCTCTCTCTCTCTCTCCCTTCCTCTCTCTGTTTTTGACCGGTTTTTTTTTAATTGTTGGCCTGTGTGTCTGCTGCTGCTGCTGGTGGTGAGCGACCGGCATGATGATGAAGAGGTGCCGCTTTGGGGTGGGAATATTAGAGTGAGAGAGAGAGAGTTGTGCAGCTGGTCAAGAGCCCGCGTTCACGCACACTCACACAGACGTAAAACAAAAGCGTTAATTGACGCAAATTACTTTTACACTGAGCCATATTATATATTTTTGCTAAATTAGAAGAGATAACAGAGTCGAGTGGTGTGTTCGCCCCCGTAAATTCCACGATTTTTTTTCCTGTTTTCCTAATACATTACATCCGTACTAAATTCGATCATAAATCTGGAGCCACAAAAAGGTAGGTTAATTTGCCCGATAGCTGTAGCATAGCGATCGATGGCGACTGGCGACTATCGACAGACCAGCCCGACTGCCTGGCTGTGGACCACCCACCCACGGTAGCCACACTAGGGTATCTTTCGCGATTCACATCCACTACTTCCGAGCAGCGTGCGGCCAACAGCGGCTGCAGGGCCGTATAGCCGTGTAGTCATGTAGTGTAGTCACAGCCTTATCGTCCAGTCGACCATTTCGGGCGATAACTGCCTACCGACCGAGGGGCAGCTGCAACAGCAGCAGACGCTGCCACATCGGATTAAAATAAACAATTAATTTAATCGACTCTTGCAAATCGTTTTCTAGGCAAATCAAACAGGTTCTTCTTCATTGTTATTGGTTGGAGCGGCGAGCGAGGCGGGGGCCGGACACACCCTTCACTCAAAGTCTTGCAGCGACACACGCAAAAATAAAAATGTAAAAAAATCAAATAAAAAACAGGGAGGGAAAGAAGCAAACGAAAAAACGAGTACACGACGACGAACCCGACCGAAGCAAGGGAAAATAAATGGATTCTGAATTTTACGAGAACCATAAAAGCAACGCTGAAAGAACACGTCAGAGAGGTAGTGAATAAAGCGCAGCAAACTTATTTTCGAGCCGAGCCGATTGTCGCCGCCGAGGGAATTCCCACAGACGTTGCTTCGCAGGGCGCCCCTCCGCCGCCCCGCCTAAACTGCCCATTTGCAAACTTAAACATTTTCCATTCTCAAACCCTCACTATTTTTCTTTTTTTTTATTATGTTCTTGCGCGTCTTTGCAATAGCGCGTTCTGTTCCCAACCATCTCTCTCGCCAGCCGCCGATAGCTGATCACAGGCTTCGAGCGTCCCTTTAGCGACGCGCCGTGCGACCGGCTCATAACCAGTTAAACGCAGCCGAGGCGTTTTGCCCTTTAATTTCTCATTCTCGCCCAGCGGCGGCGTGGCGCGGGGCGTGGCGGGGCGGGGCGGGGCGTGGCGGGGCGTGGCGGGGCGTAGCGGGGCGTAGCGGGGCGTGGCAGGGCGCCGCGCGCTGGTGTGAAGAGGGGGCTCGGGCCGGTCACCTGAAGCCCCGCTGAGTCTTCGACTCTTTTACGGGACTAATGAGTGTTGAGGGAGGAGGGGTGAGGGGTGAGGGGGAGAGTAGGAAAAAAAACACAAGGTAATTTATGGGCAGCGCGGAGCCGGAGCCGCGATCCATCAGCGACTAAACGAGGGCAGAGTGCAGACTGGAGGGGCTGCTCCAGCCTGCTCCGGGATCATGTCATCGCATTTACAAAAATGCCTCGCGGGAAAAACACAGCGCCACCCCCCCCCCCCCCCCCCCCTCTCTCCTCTTCCGCGGAGACACCGTTTACTTCTCACACACGGAAATTCTTAGTCCTCTCTCTCTCTCTCTCTCTCTCTCTCTCTCTCTCTCTCTCTCTCTCTCTCTCTCTCCATACTCGTGCTCTCTCTTCAACACACACACACACGTGCGAGCACGCGCGCGACTAGGTTCTAATGGCATCGCGTCACGGCCCAAATTAAAGCAATAAATCGTTCAGTTAGGCCCCTCGTTCACACACACAGACGCACTCGCACGCACACACACGCGCGCGTACTCTTTTGAACCGCGCCGCGCCGCCGGACCGGTCCGCCTCACGCTCACCGCTTGCTACTTGCTCACACTCGAACTTATCCGATACCTTCGATCCCCCCTTCCCCCCCTTCTCTCTCTCTCTCTCTCTCTCTTTTGAAACACGTCGTCCCATTGCATATAGCCTAGCTAGCCGCCAAGCCGTATACACAGTAGTACACACGCTATGGAAAACCATCTGTGTGAATGTCACTGCTTACTTGTGTAGGGGTGGAAATGTCCCAAATTTATAGGTATATGCAACCGTCGTACTTGGAGATGTGTGAGTTTCAATTCTCACACTCGTACGAGGAAAGGTGTGGATTATCTTTGGAATATTTCGCACACATCCACCACCACAAGTGTGCGACACTCTCATACTTTTCGTGTGTGCATCACCCATCCGCAAAAGCCTGCGCGCGGTTTATACCGAGGTTTATACGGTCAACACATGTTATAAAAATGTCGCCCGCGTTTCGCGGCCCCCACGCGCGCGCCAGGCGCCGGGCGCCGGCCGGACCGCGAGCACTACACTACCCCCACACGTGGGCGAGCACTGATAGTAAAACCCGCACACGAGATAGCCTCGCGACGGGCCCCATTTACATAGCAGCAGCAGCAGCACCAGCGGGGCTCACGCGATCCACAAGCAGCAGCTCGCGCTCGCGCGGGACCCGTAAGCGCGCAAGAGGGTTTGATTTCCCATGCACTCTGTCCGACTCTGCCGCGGAAACGGGCGCGCGCACGCACGCACACACAGCACATACGCACGCACGCACGCACTCACATCATGGACACCACACCGCGGTGGGGCTTGGCCCGGCGCCAGCACACACACACACAGTCAGTGCAGCTCCATGTTTAAGCAGCCCCCCTCCCACTTCTGCCTCTCACCGGGATTAAACGAGAGAAGTGACAGCGTCCCCGACGTCGTCGTCGTCGGGGCGCCCAGCGCGTATATAGTTTTATAATACTCGTCCGTGGAGTATTTACCTCCGTTGCCTCCTTTTATTATTTGTTTATTAAATCCCGAGTCTCACCCGCACCACCCTGCCCACCACCTCGTCGTCCTCAGCGGCAGAGGACCACCACCGACCACCGCCGCCGCGACCCGCAGGAACAGATTCCCACGACCTGCAGCAGCAGCAGCAGACAGCAGCTAGCAGGACCTTGACGCCTCTTGTCCCAGGCCCTGCGCCGCCAACGCCCTTTTGCTTATCTCCTCCTGGGCCGACCTGTCAGTTTAGTCCGGTAGTTTTAGTTCAGCGACCCGCGGAGTATGGTCAAAAGCCGCGCGTATGTACGTGGCACCCGAATATAAAGGGCCATTCCAACCTCCACAATGGGGAAACACACACACACACACACACACACACAGGCTGCAGTGGCAGGCGGTTTGACGATATAACTGTAGGGAAAGGTGAGGGCAAACTCTCTGTGATGTCTTATAAAGATAAGCTCGAGATGGGAGGGGGGGGGGGGGGAGGGGTACGACGGCGACGCCTGTGTGTGTGACTGGGTGCCCGTCGAGTCGACCAGCTCCCCCCTCCCCCATCGCCTCAACGTCGTCGTCCGGTGTGCCTCTCCTCTCTGCAGCAAAGAGACTCGACAGAACGGTACCCACCCGGACCCAAACCCAGACCAAAAAGTCCATCCTCCCTCATTGTCAACCTTTTACTGTCCGTGTTTCTTCTCTCATCATCATTCCTCTCCATAAGATTCTACCCTCCCCCCCCCCCCCAAACACGTAACGCCTCGCCGAACGACTCACTTTTGTAGAACCATACCCTTGGTATAACTGTGTTTTCACAGAGAATTGATGAAAGCCGTTCTAAAGATGACCAGATAATCACCGCCAACGACACAAAATTAAATGGCGCACTTTCAATTTAACGGCGGAAAGCCGCATATGTACTTGCAGACTCTGGTGGAGGTCGTCACGTATCAGGCCAGACACGCTGCCGATGCCGTCCCGACAGGATCCCTACAGGATCTCGACAGGATCTCGAAAGGATCGAGACAGAATCTCGACTGTCCTCCTCCTCCTCCATGCTGGCGGGATTGCCGCTGACCGCTGACCCCTGCGAGCTGCCCCCTCCTTCTTCCGTCCAGGACCTAGCCCTATCGACAGAACCGTGCCCTAAACGGAGCCACGTCACCCCAAACAGACAGCCGCACACACACACACATACACACACACAGACCCTGTCCTCAACGGATGAGGTTGTCCGCCTTAATCTGACGTTTATAGCGAGAACACTTCATTCCTGATAAAACTCCGTCGCCGGGCCAGGTCCCCTCTGACCCCCACCCC
>NW_026267203.1:852730-853676 GCF_000697945.3 Frankliniella occidentalis
GGGGGGGGGGGCTCTCGTCTCGGTCGGCCGATAGGGCCGTCGGGAGATAAAGACAAGAATGTTGCTGCGCAGTGACTGGATGACTGGATGCAACAATACATCCATGGAACGAAAAATTTAACCTAAAAGAACCAGGCTGCTTAAAAACTTTCTGACAAGCGGCAAATGAAAAACAAAAAATCTGAAGAAAAACTGGAAGTGTTTTAATTTCTTATTGGCAAGACGAAAAGTAAAACGAAAATAAATCAACGGTGGCGTAACGACACACACACAAATATATAACCAAAATCGTGCAGATACTTGTTCGGTACTTAATTCATTTTACTACCCGACTCGTACGGTTCAATGCTGTACTTTGGTCGACAGCAGTGCGCGGCGAGGGGGAAGGGGGATCCGGTGGGCGGCTGGACCAAAAAGGAGAAGAAACTGTGGTCGCCGCCGCGCCGCGATGAGGTATGTGAGTGAGGAGCCGTGTAAGCCACGCGTGGAATTTACAATGGCCATAAGGTGTCTCGAGAGAAAAGAAAAGATTAAAAAACTAAACAGAGAGAGGTGAGAGGGGAGGGGGGGGAGATGCTTGTTGACCAGCGTTACAGAGAGCATGTGATATTACTAAAGAACGATTCAAGGCAGGCACAAGGGACACGGGGCGACTAATAATCTATTTTCTGTGTTCTGTACTGTACATGTGAACCACCCGCAATCCAGCCGTAAGTACATAACTTTTCACAAGAAAAATTAAAATCTTGACAGTTTGTGCATTTCCACGTGTAGCTTTAGCCACAAAAATGAGGGTAGAGCACGTGAATGGACTCGCGCGATCAACTATAAAAAAATACATAATTGGGAAATATGATAAATGAATGAATCGATACCTTTTAAATCATAGTGATCTCAGTGACCGGGCAGGCAGAGCTGGTTTGTGTGTTCCAACCCTCAGGGAACA
>NW_026267203.1:853726-855069 GCF_000697945.3 Frankliniella occidentalis
GAGAGAGAGAGAGAGAGAGAGAGAGAGAGAGAGAGAGAGAGAGAGAGAGAGAATCATCATCAATAAGTTGCTGGACTGCTGCTCGAACATGTAATTCAGACATCCTTCGTAACGCGTACGGTACGTACCCGCACTTGACCACAAACAACCCTCTTTCTCACTCTCTCTCTCTCCTCTCTCTCTTTCTCTCATACACACACACACACACACAGACACGCTCTGGCTCGACGTGCGCGAATGCAGTCTAATTTCATTTGCTGTCAGCCTTTAGACACCGATGCGCTACAGCCACACCGACAGTGCGAAATGGTTCCGCCCTAAAAGGAGTACGAATCATTCTCCCCCCCATTTCCTCCTGCGCTCCACACCACACCACCACCTCCCCCCCCCCTTTCCCTCTCGCTCTGTCGCAGCCCGTTGCAGAGAGAAGGAACAAAGAGCGCATGGCCTCTAACACCGTGGGAGACTCGCTGAGATAATTGATATTCGCCTCATCAGCCGCGCGGCCGGCCGGCTGGTGCCCCTGCTGCTGCAGCAACTGCACCGCGCGCAGAGCGCCCAGCCAAAGAAGCGACAGCGAACAGACACGTAAGCCGACCCGGCAATCTTGTCGATGCAAACGGTTTCGATGCGAGACGACGTGTCGCAACGTCAAACGTCTCGCAGACATTTTAACGTTGTCGCGTCATTTTGACGTATTGACTTTATGCTGTTGATGTTTCACACAATGCTGATGTATCGACAATGTGTTGACGTTTTTGAGTTATTTCGACGGTTTACCGATATTTTGACGTTTCGACGTCGTGTCGACGTTGAGAGTAGAGGGCAGGAGCAGGCAGAGGGAAGCGAAGAAACAGCAGAGAGCAGAGAGAAGACGTGCGTATCAGCTCCAGACCGAGCTCGAGGACGGGGCAAGGCAAAAGAAGCAGAGGTACAGACAGAAGCTTCCGGCGGCCGGGGTATCGAAGTTCATGAAAATAAAAGAAGCAGAAGAAGTGGACGGGAAGGGGGGGGGGGATACGGGGGGGGACAGCCGGCCGGCGCTGCGCGGCGTCAGGACAGCGACGAAACGCCCGAGGGGTCCGGGGCTGATTCATCTCTCGCGATAGAACTTTATTTTTAACGTTGCAATTAATGGTCCGCCCGTATTTGTTATTACCCGGGTGCTTGAGAAAACATTCAAGAGTCACACTCTGCAGGGGACCGACTCAATAAGGTGCAACAAACGCCGCCGCACGGACCGAGCTGGCGGACAGGTAAAGTCACCGCTTTATATTCCTGGGTGGAAACCTTAGAGCGGCTCTGTCTGTGGACGGACACGGAAGGTGAAAGAAGAGGGGGGG
>NW_026267203.1:858794-865630 GCF_000697945.3 Frankliniella occidentalis
TATGATAAATGAATGAATCGATACCTTTTAAATCATAGTGATCTCAGTGACCGGGCAGGCAGAGCTGGTTTGTGTGTTCCAACCCTCAGGGAACAGAGAGAGAGAGAGAGAGAGAGAGAGAGAGAGAGAGAGAGAGAGAGAGAGAGATTGGAAAGACAGAAAGGAATTGAGGATGTGTATTCATGGTCTCTCTCTCTCTCTCTCGCACAAGATTCGGACACGCGCGCGCCCGCCCCCTGGATCTATTTAGGCCCGGAGGAAGAGCCGTTCGGAGCCATGGGAGGGCGCCTATCGGGCCCCATCCCGAGGGGCGGGGTGAGGTGGGGTGAGGTGGGGTGAGGTGGGGCGAGGTGGGGCGCGGGGCGCGGCGCGGCGGCGTGGTGCGACAGGAACTCGGCGTGGGCGGCACTGGAATGCGTTTGTTGATCGGAAGGAACACACAGCGGAGAGCGACAAGAGAGACAGATGGAGAGATTAGGAAATTGTCCACACACGGTAGGTACCTTTAGGTACCTTCCCCACGGTCAGAGTGGCCAGTGTAAGCGAACGACTATTACAGCGAGATGCACTAACACTGCACTCACACATGAATAGTAAATACAAAAACGCAACTTTAAAGAGAAGATGATGCGCATCTGTCCAAACAGATCACCTGTTGCACGGAGCAGCACGACGGCAGGCCGGATCATGAGAAACGCTCCCAGCACCAGCAGCAGCAGCACACACCTTATGCCACCGTGCGCGCGCCACACCATGAGCCGCAGCATGCCATGGGAATGCGGGCGCACGCGCTACAGTCACATACCTTTTGTCTCTGCGCTGAGCCGCTGCTAGCGCACAAAAGGCATAGCGCGGCCGTAACCAGAGCCCACCGGAGTACCCTCCATGCCATACCACCTCCGACAACAGTCCTGCTGCTGGTACCCGCTGTGGGGCAGGCACCTCGGCATGCCCGCACCGACAGGAAGGTGTACCGCCCGGGTACCGCCTCAATCCAGCACTAATAACCCCTTCCCAAAGCGCCGGCATTTACATCCACTTCGTGTGTGTGTGTCGTATGGGGCCGCGCCGAACCAACATCCTCTTTGCCCCTATATCCTCCTATACCCGCCCTACTGGCTCCACCAATAATTACACGCACCGGATGCGCCCGTACAGGCAACAGCGCAGCGACTCCAGAAAAACACAGATTTCCTCACCCAAATCCCTGGCACCCCCAATTTTTACTTGTCTTTCTGTTTTTCTCCCTCCTTGTACCTATCACTTTATTTTTCCTTAATACACAACACATCTACACCCGAAACGTGTGTGCACACCCAAAAGTAATGGCCCAGTTTACACTCATTACACACACGAGTCAATACCCCCCACAATCAACATCCTCACGCATTCACATGCAGAGCACGTCGGCGCGCACTGACTCCGGCCCTAGATCACACACGGCGATACGTTTGCGCCCGCCCCGCCCGCCCCGCCCAACCCGCGGCGATATGGCAATTATTAGCAAAACGTCAAAAGACGTATACGGACAAAACGGACATGTAAATCAGCACCGTTGGCCGTCGAGGCGGTGTGTCTCGCCTACCCTACCATTACCCACCGTTGTGAGGGAGGAGCATTTGATGGAGGGGGGAGGGGAGGACACGCGCGGTAGCAGCACACACACACACACACACACGGAGTTAAGACCCTCTGCTGCAAAAGGATACATGCGAAAACGGAATGCAGGGTGTATTATGGTGATGTCTCCGAAGGGCGTCGTCAACTTTACGTATGAAAGCGGTCGCTCGAAGGAATCCTCCTGTCTCCATCCCTCCCCCCTTCTCAATCTCTCTCTCTCTCTCTCTCTCTCTCTCTCACGCACCTTTACCCACAGGACACAAGTCAGCGGCGATGACTCAGCCCATTATGATCGGAAGTATTTATGTGTATGCAGAGACCGGGCACACACACCAACACACACACACACACACACACACACACACACACACACACACACACACACACACACGCACACAGATGACTCAAACGCATCTAAATCCTAGCGCGCACGGCTCCGTCTCATCCTCCTTCTCAAATTCCCTCGGCCGCGCGAACGGGAATCGAACCCACGCCACGGCATTGCGCGCTCCGCCCGATCACACACACACACACACACACACACACACACACTCTCGCGCACACAGTGTGATTAACTTTTATTGTCTCGGTCTTACATTGAGAGATGCAAAAATGCCATGTAAAATTTGCATATATCGGTGGGGAGTTCAGTGTCCCTTTTATTGCCCCCGCACCTCCCCCCTCTATCGCCACCACCACACGCAGTAGGTGGTAGTAGCGGAGATTTGCATCCTCCGACCCAAATGGATTTGAATGAAATACACGATGCGTCCTACATATCGCCTCGGTGGTATAAGGGTGTAGTGTGTAATAGCGTGATTTCAAAATAAAAGTTTTAAATTTCCCGCGGAATAAGAAAGACAAGATGGTCGCACACATAAAGAAGTAATATAATCCTCCTAATGGGTGTACCCGCCTAAAATAATTTACGGACGCATGTGTAGGTGTGCAGGGTATAGGTTGTCCGTCAGAAATAAAGATTGACAAGTCGGGTTCAAAGGTCGGCGGGCGGAGGTGCGAAGGGCGGGGCCCTCTAATCCCGTACAGAGAGCGCCCGACACGGGTAATGTCTGTGGCGGCACCAAAGGGGGCCCCAAAGGTGGGCAGCGGCCTGCACCGGCGCGGGGGTGGTCGGCACCCAAATTAAAATACCGGACTTATTATTGCGTCTATCTCCCTTCTTTTTATTTTATCTCTCTCTCTCTCTCCCTGATACACAAGCGCACGCATAAGGATAGTTTCCGATAACGATTGCCTCAAGCCATTCATACAGTAGATTGTCAAAAATGTTTTGTAAACTGCGAATTAGTTGTTATTCATAATAAGTAAAATGAAACAATCTGGTTCAAATGAAGTTCAAATCAATTATGAATCAGTTCAAAAATTTTCAGACCTAATTTGGATATTACTGAGCAGAAAAGGGGATGATGTGTTCAATCACACGAGCAGTACGGAGGCTGCATAACGGCAGCATAAGCCAAGAGTGTGAATGGCCCTAAAATTCATTTCTCACGGACCCCACGGCGTAGAACTTCTGGATGAAAAAAAAGTGTATCCCCGCATCTCTCTCGGTGCGCCTCCAGGGCAGTGTACAGACAGCACTTCCCTTTGTACAGGGCGGGACCACAGGAAAAAAAACTGAAAATAAGGTGGAGGACGGCTAGAGGGAGGAGCAAAAGGCCCTCCGGGACCGGGCGATAGATCGGTTCAACTTGATAAGAGTAACATCAAAATTCGGTCACCATTCTTGCACCACACCACTCTTGATTTTCACAGAAGAAGAAGAAGAAGAAGAAGAAGAAGAAGAAGAAGAAGAAGAAGAAGAAGAAGAGATGAATTTATACGAGTCAATCCGCGAGTAGGCACTTCTCATGCGATCGGCGCGCGCGCGGTGTGTGTGGCGGCGGCTGGACCAGATCGGAACCTCCCAAGATCAAGAGGAGGGCGGAGGAAGGAGGAGGGGGTGAAAAAAATGGGTAGAAACGGGATGCTGGCCAATAATCGTTGCTCTGAAAAGGCATGATGAGTCTTAGAGCCCGCGGCGGTCGATGCGCGCGCGGCTTTCCAACAGGCTGTCAATCACGTTCGTTGGAAGGAAATCATAAAAAAAGAAGAGAGCAAAGGGGGAATCGATTAAAATTGATTCATTGCTGTTTGCGCTGGATGAGGCTGCTCCTATAAAAATTTCGCAAATGGTAGTTCACTGCGTACGGAACCTATTTTTCTCGGAGCGATTGAGTTGCTTATAATTACGAGATGGAAAAAAAACGTAAGACCCCACAGGAGAGAAAAGCCAAGCATTTCTTTCTACTTTTTTCTCCTTTTCATTCCCACGAGCGAACTTCATCCTCCCTTACTCTTGGCCAACTTGTACTTTTTTTACGAGAGTGTACAGAGTGAGTGAGTGGGTACGTGGGGGGCACAATAGCTCGATGCGCTGCCTGGTGGATTTTCACGGCACTTGACACTTGCGTGTCAGGGCGGCAAGCGGCAGAAGACTCTTTTCCCACAGCGATGAAAACAACTTTTAAACGTGCTGCACGCTGCTTGCCAAGAGGTGGGAGCCTTTCACATTCACCAACTTTTCGACGGGCCAGCGCGGCAGACGCATCCTAAAGATGGGAATCGACCGCATCCTACATGCACGCGTGGCCTCATCCCACGGGCACGTCAACAAAACGAAACTCTCCAAGCAGAATTAAACCTCTAAATGATTAATTAACAAAATCCGTTACTATCGAGTATAGAATTTTTCGTCCCCGGTTGCGGCTCCAACCCCTTAGGGGCCACATTTGTCTTGACATCCTGCATGCATCTGCTGCAGTGCCGAGACAGGTGGTCTAAACCACCATCCCGCATCATGTGCCCCGCGGGTGACACGCGTCAAACAATGATTCAATTGCAGCGACACCCTCCCTAATGACGCCCTCAATGAGGGCCTAGGGGCGTCATCCACCCTAGGCCGGGCGAGGAGGCTCACACGCGAGGCAGCAGCAGGTGCCGCAAACAAACAAACTATTATCGATAATGATACAAACGATCATTTCCCTAACCAGGCCCACATAGGGATGCAGCAGCGCCCCGCTCAGCCCATCGCGTTCATGAGAGCCGCTTGCAAAGCGCCTGCTGGCCGGCCGTCCATGGCGGCCCGTGGGGCTGGCAGAGGCAGCGGCCCATGGCAGCACGGGAGGCTGCGTCTGGCTCAAATAATGAATACGGCGAAAGGGCGAGAGAGGCAGAGCAGCGAGAGTGAGAGAGACACAGCGCAGTCCAGAGCGGCAGCCAGGCGTGACAAGCACGAACAGCGAGTGCCCCGGCATTGCCACGCAAGCCATTCAGAGAATGCCAAATTTTCAAACCGAAAAATAATAAAGCCTTTTGTTGCTCGTTATGATTTAGACACATAAAAAGTTATTTCTAAAACAAAATTAAATTAAACGTTTTAAAGTTACACCACTGACAAGCAGAGCTGTTGTGGACGCGTTTTCATTGCAAAACATAAACTTTTCCCAACTTATTTAAAAGCTTTTTGAAAAGTTGTCATTATAGAAATTGCAGGTGCATCAGTCGGCTGTCCTGCCTCCTTGCCGTATCTTAATCGACTCACCACCCCGAAACTCACGCGACAGAGCAGACAAACTCACCTGCAAAACAAAAAGAAAAGGCGCGATTATTAGCAGGGCGACGGTCATTATTAGCACGACAACGAGTCTGGTGGAAGAGGAATAAAATAATAAAAATGAGATCACGCAAGGGCGCTCTGAGCCGGTGCAAAGGCCATCGGTGCGAACACAGGTGTCAGCTGGTCGAGGAATAAGAGGGGCCTGGGACCAGCAGCGTGGCAGCGTGTGTGAGTGAACTCGAATACCTCGCCAGTAACATGTCACATGTTAATCTTTCGCTGGGGTAGATCTACTACTCGTATGTTACACAATTTTATAATCTTGTCACTGAAAAAATTTCCTATCGATGTTACAAAACTTTGCACAGACGTTTTTGATAGTGGAAGCCCTCATATAAGCAGTAAACTTTGGATTATTGCACAACAACAAAAAAACAGTAATATTTATGTCTGTTTTGTGTCCATTTCGCGTGGCATCTGAATAATTATTCACTTAAGTTAAGGAATTGGAATTATAGGGTGTGTGCAGATAGAATCTGTGCACCCGAGTAATAGCTTAGGCCTCTGTTTTTCCGCTGTGTCCGTTGGCGGCCGGCGGCACGCTATAGGGCCAATGGACGGCACGTAACGCCCCGCCCGGATACGCATCCGCGACGCGCATCCGCTATCCGCGCCAAAAAAAAAAGAAAGAAAACAGCCCAAAAGTTCCCTTTTCATTTGACTTTGATAGTCTAGCCATCAAAGCAGGTGATTTTGGACCTCATGCGCGGGGGCCTCTCGGTTTCCTTGTAGAGCTTATTTCAGATCAGCCATCAAGGCGCATCAAGGTCTTTTGCTCTCGCATAGCAGCACTATAAATACGTGGAGATAGCCTCCCAGCTGGCCACCACCAACAACAACGCCAACGTCGAGCAGGACGCGACCGACCGCGGGCCGCGGGGCCGCGAGAGGGCCCTTCGGGAGCAGGCCCTCCTGCTCAAATTGATTAACCGACTCGGCGCTCGTGAATTCATAATGACTTACAAGACGCAGCGCCATTTATTCATTTTTAATGGAGCGAGCGGCCCTAATCAAAAGCAAATACTGCGGCAACACGACAGGGGCACGTCACACTGCATCACATTACCAAACAACATTCCCAGCCACACACACACACACACACACACATGTAATACAAGGCTGCTGATGACTGGGGGTCATTAATCGGCCATTACCGGCAAAATTGGATCACGGTAGCGAGCCAGCAAGTAATCGTACAAGGTCTGCTGCTGGTGTGCCGGAGTGAGGCTCTGTCCGTCTGGCCGAGCCGGCCGCCTTGTCCGTCCGTCCGAACAGCGCCGGCGGAATGCAAGGAGCTGCTGCTGCTGCTACCGGAATGGCCCCGAGGGCTGCCGGAGGGAAGAAGGCTCGAGAGCTCATGGGGCCCAACGGAAACCTGATCCCCTATATCCCAACATCACGCCGCGGGGACGGACGATACGCGTCGCGGGCCAACTTCAAAATGCATCACCGGTGTAACAAACACCCTCGACATACTACCGCCGGGTAGCCTACGGCATATTTCGTCGCAAACTAAGAGAGAGAGAGGGGGGGG
>NW_026267203.1:872435-877478 GCF_000697945.3 Frankliniella occidentalis
GGGGGGGGCGGTCGAGTGTCAGCTGATCGGTCTGTCAACCATCAAATGCTTGTGTGGACCGTGCGTGTGCGTACTCAGAGACTCAGAGTAACGCCATGGATGTTTCTGATCTCCTAGTTGAATGGGGCCACCCGGAGCTCGTGGAACCGTTCAGAGGTGGGTATGGTATAGTTTCAATACCTCTTCCACATTTGATAAAGTAGAACCTAGAGTTAAAAATATCCCCTTTGTTATTTCACAGACCAACAATTTGATATTGAATCTCTCTTGGAGCTGGATGATTCAAGTTTGTCCAAGTACATTCCTCTTCATGGGCCAAGAGTCAAGTTATTGAGCAAAATACGTAAACTTAAAAAGTCTATTGAGGTAAGCATTGGGTGTAATTGTGAATTCACTTTCCTTAATAGAATTTCAGGCTACGCGTTGAAGTTCTTTTCAAATGTCACAGTAATTTGTTTTATTTGTGTTTAGGGTACACCTGTTGAGGTGGTGGTTGTAGAGAGTGCATCTGCATTCACTGATGATGCACTGCCCGGCTCATCGAACTCAGAAGGATTCACTTATAATGCAGTGCCAGGCCAATCGAATTCAAATAGTGAATTAGGATTCACTTGTGATGCACTGCCAGGCCCATCAAACTCAGATGTTGCATCTTTAATGATCACTGAGGGAGGCTCAGCAGTATCATCTTCCCCTGCACCCAAGAGAAGTTACGAAGATCTAGTTTTGGCAGAGACTTTGGTTGCGAGCGCTCTAGAGACACTGGTTAGTACAATGGAGTATTTATATGTTTGTATGTGTACTATTCAAAGTGTTTCCTTCAGTGACGTAGTGGTCACGAAATTTAGATGAATTTCTTTCGAGTAATTTAAACTTTGCATGTGTGTGTTTTGTTTTCTTTTAGGATGTGAAAGCAGTGCTGGAAGGGGATGCTCTCTGCAAACATATTTTGACTCAGCTTCAAATAAATGTGCAACCAAAGGGAGACTGGAGGAAAAGCATTCTTGATGTACTTGTCAGCCAATGTCTCTTAAAACTTTCTTTAAAGTACGTAACAGTGCAAAGAAAGTTAACAAGTTCTTTTGACTGCACCTGCTCTTATATCTATTGCTGTTAACATTTTGTTATTTGAGGTAATGTTTCCCACTTATTATTAATGTTTTCATTTTTAATTTTAGCTTAACTTTGCCGCAACTTCGAGGAGTTGCTGAAAAACTTGTGGAAGTGCTACCTGGTGAACAGCTTTCAACATACTATCTAGGAGCGGATCATACACGGAGACTGGTGTCAGGAAAATTGGTTGACAAGTACAACAACTTGAAATCTAAATTGAAGTATAGTGGTAACAAGCGACACCGATCATCTGCCTCTACTAGCTCTGCTGACGATACACCCCCACCTGCTAAGAGTATGTATTGATTTTTATTTTCATACTCAAATAAGAATTGAAATATGCATGGTATTGTTTTACGTATTTAATAAATTCTTATTATTCACTTTTTTCTAGGTTACTCAACAGAAGAAAGGCAGCAGAGCCTGGCATGGTTGAGGTTCAACAGGACTCCTTGGCCAGAAGTTCAGCGTCACTGGGATGTAGTTTATCAGGATAGAATGAAACTCCTGTATCCACGCACAAAATCTAGGAAGGACAGCAACATTCCAAAATACTATGTAGAATATCCAGTATTAACTGACAAAGCAGGCTGGCAGTTGGTGAGATTTTGTTTCTTTTTCTCAGAGGTTTGCACCTATGGCACATTCTTAATCCTTGATTCTTTGATAACAGCTTGTGGCTGATTTTGAGAAGATATATCCCGACAAGACTGGGCTTCTGTTTGCTACTTGGCCTTGTATTCAGAAGGCTCTGTTGTCAACTGCTATTGAACATGCCAAAGATTCTTTTTCCACTACTTTAATTTCTCAGCTGACAAACCCTTCACATCGTGTTACAGAAAGTAAGTGTCTCTTTAATTTTTGATCAGCTTCTATTACAATTCTATTTTATTACTAATTGAAGACTCCTCTTCTGTAGGCGTTGAGATACTCCTACACTTAATGCTGTTACCATCTATCTTCAAAATGAACACTAGTGTTGCTTACCCAGCAGACCCATCAAAGCCACTTGGTGCGAAAAAGTTCTGGAAACCAACTTTGGCTGAGCAAAGAGATGGCTTTATATTGCATGTCAAGGTAACTTTCACAACTTACAGTCCGGTCAATTTTTTTATTCTGGGATGTGTTATCCTTATTGGTTTCTATCTCTTTCTACAGGATCCTAATATGGTTAAGGAAACTCTAGAAAAACGTCAAACGTTTATGGAAAAAGTTGGATTGAGGTGCCAACCTCTGATTGTGTTGAGTGGACCCTCTCTTATGCAATATACCCATTGTCAAGTGTCGATTAATGGGATACTCTATCATGTCCCTGGACCTCTACAGGCTGTTGACCTGGCTTTTAAATCATTCCAGGTTTTAAATGCCTGGTATCCTATTGAATCTGACCAATCGTGGCTTTTCATTCAACAAGAAATATTTAAAATTAAATGTAAATCCGACAAATTTAATTGCACCTACCTATCTTCTGTTGCTACTTTCAAAAAGCATCTGGAGTAGCTACTTTCACTTTAGAACTTGAAAAGTATCTTGATTATTTATTGGTTTTGTTATATATAGTAATTTAATATTATATTTAACAGTTATATTTATTTTCTTTAGTTTCATTTGGTATTTGTTATCAAGTTTGGGTATTACTTTTCTGTAATTAGGAAATACATAAGTGACAATGTATCTCTGTTTGTTTTGTAATGACCATCGTCCCTCTGTAAAAGAGCTGTTGTTTCATTTGCGAACAACACATTCTGGTAATCTGTCCTCAGCGCTGAACGGGTTTAGTTGCAGACAAACGAGACCACACTGTGGGGGAAGACGGTTTGATACGCTAAATTCATTTGCTAATCATTTACGCAGAGATCATCCTCTAGAACCAGACCAGGAAGGAAATGTTCAGCAAGTGGATCTCAATGTAGAAGCAGAGGAGGAAGTTGTTGGCCCAGACCAGGAAATCAATGACCAACTTCCACATGAGGACGTTGAACCAGAACTAGCTGTATTCGTTCGGTCGTACTGTGCTGGGGTACTAGGATTTGTTTCAAAACTTTATGGCTTGCCCCATGTCAATCGAGCTCTTGTTAGCAGTATTTTAAATTCTGTAGCTGAATTTTTGATGTGTGGTCATTTGGAGTTTCTTGAGACAAGTGTAGAACGTATTTTCACTCATGTTGAGGGTCATGAGCAGGATAAAATTAGTGTTAGACAAATGTTTTCTGTAATGAAAAACCCTTTCAATCACCTCAAAACAGAACATCAGAGATTTTCAGTGTTAAATGACTCATGTCCCTCATTAAAGCCATCTCCCTATTTCATAGGGCAGCTGAATAATGAAATGGTAAGGAGAGGAGATGTCATGCTTCCTGGGCAAGTTGGTGTGAAGGGGCAAGTAGTTCCCCTTCGCCACACTTTAAAACAATTTCTAGAATTGCCTGGCGTTCTGCAGGAAATTCTTCATCATATGGATTTTTTAAATAATGAGGAGCAAGTTGTTTCTAATGTCATTCAAGGAACCCTGTGGAGAGAGAGCTCTGAGAATTTTGGTGATAAGTTGGTTTTACCCCTAAATTTATGTTATGATGACTTTGTCCCAGACAACACCCTAATGGCACATGGGGGTGACACTGAGTTAGGACCCTTGTATTGCTCCATTCCTGTTTTGCCTGCTAAATATTTAGGAGCACTTGAGAATATATTTGTAGCCTCTATATTTCTGACCAAACATAGAAAACTGTTTGGGAATGCTGCAGTCTTTCGGCCTGTCATTGAGGAGTTACAGTTCCTTTACAATGAGGGAATCGAAGTTATCACTGAAAATGGTATGTTTAAAATATATTTCTGTTTGTGTTGCGTGCTTGGAGATAACAAGGGTATTAATGAAATTTGTGGTTTCTCCAAGAGTTTTTCTGCAAACTTTTATTGCAGGTTCTGCAGAGGACACAAAACTGTGTTGCAGTATGAGATTGTATGTAATGCAGAGATAAGGACTCGTGATAATTATGCTGTTGATGTGGCAGCCAACAATTTTCAGACCACGGGAGTACATGAAGAGTGTGTATGGAATGCTGTGCCTAATTTTCACTGTAGTTCATCCATTAGCTGTGACTTACAACATGATATTTGTGAGGGGGACTTATGGGTTTGTTTGTCACGCATTTTGTGGTGCTTAATGTATGAGCAAGGCTATTTTGATTTGGAACTTTTGAAGCAGAGAGTAGAAGGTTTCAACTATGGTTGCCTGGAGGTGGGAAACAGGCCCCCTTTGCATATTTTGACCCGTGAAAAGTTGCAATCTGAACAGTGCCTTTTCTCAGCTGCAGAAATGTTATGTTTTGCAAGATACCTAGGTGAATTTGTAGGTCACTTAGTACCAGAAGATGATGTTTACTGGCAGTTTTATGTCTGTCACAGAACTCTTCTTGATGTTTTGTTTGCCCCCTCATTTATTCGAGGTGCCGAGAATTATGTGGAAGCAATTATTCAAGAGCACCATGCAACATTTTTAAGGTTGTTCAATGAACCATTGAAGCCAAAACAACATTTAATGCTCCATTATAAATCAATTATGTTAAGAGTTGGGCCTCTCGTTCATCTGTGGAGTATGAGGTTCGAATCAAAGCACAGAGAACTTAAAGACTATGTTATTTCAACAAATAGTAGAATAGATTTACCACTTACAGTGTTCATTAAAAACCAGCTCAGATTTTGCCATAGGCTTATCAGTAAAAGGGGCCTTGCACCTGAAGTCATAGCAGGTCCTTCTCATCAATATGTTTTTGCTAATGTTGAGCACTATTTTGATTGTAATGGCCCGGGTGTACCTGAAGAAAATGACCACTGTAGAGTAGCTTCTTGGGTAAAGGTCTTCAACTCTCCGTTCCAGAAAGGATTGTGTGTACTTTTAAGAATAGAAGACAATGTACCTGTTTTTGGGAG
>NW_026267203.1:877528-893877 GCF_000697945.3 Frankliniella occidentalis
GGTTTTTAGTAGTTCCTCGCATAGGATTTACTAAACTCAACTTTTAAAAGTTGGCCGCGCGACTAACCTCAAAAATAAAAACCTCCAAGAAGGAGGAAGGGGAAATGCGTGCGCACATATAAACCTATATTAAACCGAGTAAAACGCGCGTGGGTTTTGACACAGCCTGGCCGCGGCTTGTTCCCGCGCGCAGGGGTCAGATCAACAACAACGCGTATGCGAGACACGTCCGTCTCAAGTGCGCGCGTCCTCACATAGGAATTAGCCCACGGGGGCCAGATGGGAGCAGACGGAGGGGAGAGAGCCCAGAGTGAAGATGGAGAGAGAGAGGGGGGGGGAGGGGGCAGAATTATAAAGATGCGCGCTGCACACGTTTCGGCGCGCTGGCGCTGTGCAATTATCAATTGAGCTCTCTTCGCCATAAGCTACGCCGCCACCCCGTCAGGGATGAAGAAAGCGAACGAACAAAAAGCACCGTAGTCGATCGAGAGAGGGGCGAGGAGTGGGGGGGATGTCCCAGAATTCTAATCCCCGTCTGCCAATACATGACAAAATATAATTCCGAAAGGTGAATATAATACTTGACAAAAAGTCCGCCCCGCGCCGCGCTGCTGCTCCGCACCTTTTTGATGCGAGTTGGATCACGTGACAACAACGGACCCGCCGGGCTGCTCAATTTTCTTGGGTCCTTGCAGCGCAGAGGGATAATACGACAACACACGGTGCGACGGCGGCGCCACGGAGAGAGAAAAAAAAAGAGGAGAATAAAGAAATGGTGCAAGTGACTCATCTCGAAGAAAATGGCGATGTGGCGTGGCGGTGGCGACCCGACGGAGTAACGCCCTTGGCACCGCCGCCGCCGCTGCTGCACCGGCACCATGACGGGAATGAATTGTGAGAAAAGACGAGGAGGGTCCGCCCGCCGCGTCCTTCTGATCGGAAGAGGAGATATCGTGCGGCCGCAACGGCCTTCCGATTGTTTCAACGCACAGCAGAGGGCGCCGCCAGTAAAGTACCCCGGCGTCGGAACGTAATCGGAAAGGGTGCTTTTTAGCTAGTGTACCACACCAGCTTTTGTAGGAAAAGAGTATACTGTATTTGGCACGGGCCGTGGGCACTCTCGCGATGAAGAACTAACATTCCAAAAATGTTGTAAAATGAGTGTACCTACACAAACTCACTTCAAATCCGCAGGCATTTGGTATAGCGGACACTTACTGTAGAAATGACGACCGAATAAAAGATATCTGCACGAATCGGGGAGAGTATATTTTTCTTTTCTATATAATGGAGTATAAGAATTGACAAACACTTGCCCTCGTCATTCCTGGACAAAAGTGGACGAGAGCAGACGAAAGCGCCGGACCGTGGCCAGCGGCGAGCGAGATAAAAATCGAGTTATTTCGGACGATCAGCGGCAGGGGGGAATCGCATCACGTGCCGCGAAAGAGTGCGCGGGAGACTTGAATGCAGGCGGGGGACGAGCGCGACGAGGGAGAGCGAGAGAGCGAGACAGAGTAAGCGAGAAAGAGAGAGCGAGAGAGAGAGAGAGAGAGAGAGAGAGAGAGAGAGAAAGAAAGTAATCAAGGGTATCTGTATTCACAGCGTTATATGGAAGGCGGTGCCACATTCAACTCCTTTCCATTGTGGTCTCTCTCACCTTTGGGCACAAGAGAGCGTTGTGCCACCACTACCACAACCAGGTGTCGAACGTGCGCGTGCGTCCGCCCGTGTGAAAACGACTACTGTGCCCGGCCGCCCGCAAATGGTGCCAATATTAAAAGAAGCTTGAATTTTCGGCCGATATATACAACAATAACACAACCGTCCATAGTGTTGTTGGGCCGCCGTGATAGAGATCCGATACGGTTCCCCACAATGCACAGAGCCACACACACAGGTGGTGGCGCTGCGTGGCGCTGCGTGGCGCTGCGTGGGCTGATGAAAGCCAAAAGGCTCCGACGAGAGACGGAAATTCCTCGCTTGATTGCCAGTCAGGTTGAGCCGGACGGACCCACAGCCAGCCAGCCAAGCCAGCCAAGCCAAGGGGTCGCCAGTTGGTTCGTTTGGGGCGGCGAGGAGAGAGAAAACAAATAGTAATAGGTCCATCCTCCTCAAAGCCCCACCTCATCCACACCTCAAAACGCTAACGCTGCATATACCCCATAGCCCCATTAGGGCCCCCAACCGGATCCAGACAGCCGACAGGAGCGACAGAGACAGAGCAACTGATGAGTGAAGTGAGACAAAGAGAGGCGTGATATCTGTCATATTGTCTCTGTATAGGAAGGAATCCTTCCTCACGCCGCGATTTAAACTCTTCATCTTTGCCGAGTGATTCTCTGCGCATTTATCACGGTGGCCGATAGCCTTATTCGATTTCATTGTCAAGTACATCCGTACGTGTACAAATCCTCATCCAATTCCAATCTAGATTTTTTTTCATTTTATATTTTTTTATGAAGATGCAAGCAGCAGCAGCAGCAGCACTACGGGCGTGACTAATCCCAGCCCTTCCGCTCCGTTGTTGTGTATTGGGGGGGGGGGGGCAAAGGGACGGCCCGGTGGCCAGCAATTTATAGCACCTGACACCTGTGCGCTTCTGACGATCCTCGGACCGGCAACAAACGTCTGGGTCTGTGTGAGTGTGCGTCGGAGCTACAGTCGCGATTTTCACGCCTAGGGCGCCAAACATGCACACGAACACACACACACACAAATAAAAAAGATGTGTGCTGTGGGAATAAAATGACATGATTGCCGTTCGTTCATCAGGTCGGTGCAGCAAGAGCAAAAGATTGTTTCTTATTTTAATTTTACTGTTATGGCAGTGAAGCGCCCAATTCACACCTCACCGCTTCTAACAAAACATCACAGCAAGCCGCTGGCCCCCGCCGCCGCGACCAAATGCGGATTTCGGCCACAAAACCACACAGTTAGGCTGCGTTCAAAAGGAGTATAAGTGTAGAGAGAAGTCGAGACGAGCAGTAGCAAGCCACGGACGGCCACGAGGCAAGCCAGGGCAGCCGCCGACGACAACGCCCTCCCGGCTACAATGCTCAAAAAACAATGAAAAAAAAATCAAATTTCGTAAAATGATAATTACGGACCAAAAACTTTGCGCGCACATGTACACCATGTTTATGGTCATCACTATGGCACAATCGCCAGGTAAAGTAAGCAGTCGCAAGCTCGCAGAGAGCGCAGCAGGTTGCACACTTTTCGGACGCGGCCCGCTAAGTGAATGCACACACTGCCCGCCACGCTCCGCCACGCCCCGCCACGCCCCGCCACCGGGCCTTCCCTCTCTAATTGGGAGCCGAGGAGCCGGTGGCGCTTAATTCAGAAATTAATTGGGGCGGCAAGACAAGAGCCGAGGCGGGTGCATGCCTTGGTTGGTGCAGGCCAACTAGCCCAGCCCGCGGCCCTGCGGCGGCCCGGCGTCGAGCTCTCCGAGTAGAAAATGGGGAGGGAATATAAAACCGCGGGCAGAAACAAATAATAACAACCTGAGCAAAAATTAAAAGTATTTCGCCTCCGCTTTTGCAGCCCACACCCAGAAAAACGAAAAGTTGTCACAACCATAGAGTTATGGTTGAAAACCTCCGAACAACATAATGGTTAGGCCAACTCTATATGGTTGTCCTCACTGGATTAGGTATGCAAGACTGAGTGGTTTCCCTCCTTGTCAGTACCATATCGTTTTGTTGCGATAAGCGTCGTCACAAGCTCTAACAACAAAATCATGTTTGTATCAAGTGTAACATAATTATGTATGCCATCATAAATCTTGACAAGGTGGGGGAGGAGGATAAATGGAGTGTGTTCCGAGCTCATTTCTTCGAAATCTGTGAAAGAATACGATAGAAAATGAGCAACAGCTAGTAAATTATAACGTGTGAAAATCAAAACGAAAGCGGGCAGAAATAAACAACGTTAAATAAGTTATAGCAATACTGAGTGAAAACAACTTCTTCTGCTGGAAAGTCTGCGAACAAACCATGGATTATTTGCACTACGCTAGTGTTAATAGTCACTCCTGTCGATTTCATTTTGCTGCCGAGCAAAACAATAACATTGTGAAATTAATTAAAAGTGATTCAAAATATAATTTTTATCGTGCCCCGAACTAATCTGGCTTACGTGATATAGCGTAAACTTAAAGAGAGAATGGGAATCCCGAAAAGAAGTTTTGTATGATGAACTGTGAGGTTAGACGTTAGACCAATGTGGACTTGGTACTAAACCACACTTTATTGTGGTCAGAAAAGCTGCCTTGGTGGCCTATGTCGGAAAATGTTTCGTATGTGGACAGATCAATACCAAATTGTTGATTTGCAGAGTTGTGTTGGACATTTGGTGAGCATTTGGCATAACTGCTGCATCACCCATACTTCATTGCCAATGCCAATCTAATCAGAGTACTGTTTTGTTTCTGTTTCTAGGTTAACAAAAATATGTTCTTGACAACTTGCAACAATTTTTATGAAAGTGTGTCTGTTAACCTTTACTGTCGCTGGACATCGGTGTTTTCACATTTCATGTTGGAAGTGAGCTATCATCTATCACAACCCACGTTCACAGTTTACGTTGCAAGTTATGATAAAACATAATGTCTGAATGATGCCTTGTCATTTATTATGCCTGATTATTTACTCTATGTTATTATATTGTGCATTATTAACATAAGTTCAATGTTTCAGAATGATGTCTGGCAATGTTTCTCTGAAATTTACTACCCTGAGCTTCGGACACTACAAGAAGTCTACTGAAGTCATCCATCCCACTAGGATTGCATCAAACTAACAGGAGACCCTACAATATCTGACATTCCCCCAATTTCTTTAGGTTTGTACCGTACTTATCCTATAATTGAATCTATTTAGATGAATCCTTTAATATCAGCACTTGTCACACATTAAGAGCACAACACTCTGAAAGCAAAGTGTGCCAATAAACCAACTCAAGTATTGAATTTGTTTAACACTTATTGCAAGTCAGTGGGCAAGTTTAGCGCTTTGCAAGTGCGTAGCACTAGTGTTGTTATCTTTTCATTGTGACACACAGGCGTTTTAGTATGAATTCAAGGTGCTATCATTTACAACCTGTTGTGATTAGGGGAGGGGCGGGTGCCAGCATCACAGTCACCAAGCAAGCCCGTTCCGCGCGCGGCCCGCGGATGGGAGAGCGAAAAGGGGGGGGGGGGGGTCTATCGCATGCTGCTGCGGCCGTAGCACCTCAGGACGTTCATACTGATGGTCACCTTCGCTTCGGGAACAAGGGGGAGGGGGGGGGGAAGGACGTAGTTGGTAGTTGGACATCACACGGTTGCTGCGGCAGCGGCACGATCATCGGGGTGCTCACCCCCGTGGCCGCGGCCGGCTGTGGGGGAAGTAAGGGGCGGGTGGGGAGGGCAGGGAAGACTTAGCTGGCCCTTGCGCTGCACCTGCAGCTGCCCACCACGACCGTGCCCTGGCGGAGGGGAAAGGGGGTGTCAGAAGTGTGTCGCACCATTTTAAACGTGTTTGTCGGGGTATTGGGGGGGGGGGGGCTCGCGTCGCTCGCACAGGAGGGTGTGGGAGTTCGCTGCCGAGCACAATACCGGAACCTCCTCGCCAGTTTTCCTGGCGTTGAATATAAAATGTTAAACTTTGTTTTCTAATTTTCTGTTTTTGTTTGTTTCATGATCATATGGAGCGGCACGGCGATCAGAAGTTGAGAACACTTACGTTCTGTGAAGAAGGATGAGACGTGGGGAGAGACGTGAAGTGGCGGGGCGAGCTGGGGGGGGAGGGGGGGGCGGTCGAGTGTCAGCTGATCGGTCTGTCAACCATCAAATGCTTGTGTGGACCGTGCGTGTGCGTACTCAGAGACTCAGAGTAACGCCATGGATGTTTCTGATCTCCTAGTTGAATGGGGCCACCCGGAGCTCGTGGAACCGTTCAGAGGTGGGTATGGTATAGTTTCAATACCTCTTCCACATTTGATAAAGTAGAACCTAGAGTTAAAAATATCCCCTTTGTTATTTCACAGACCAACAATTTGATATTGAATCTCTCTTGGAGCTGGATGATTCAAGTTTGTCCAAGTACATTCCTCTTCATGGGCCAAGAGTCAAGTTATTGAGCAAAATACGTAAACTTAAAAAGTCTATTGAGGTAAGCATTGGGTGTAATTGTGAATTCACTTTCCTTAATAGAATTTCAGGCTACGCGTTGAAGTTCTTTTCAAATGTCACAATAATTTGTTTTATTTGTGTTTAGGGTACACCTGTTGAGGTGGTGGTTGTAGAGAGTGCATCTGCATTCACTGATGATGCACTGCCCGGCTCATCGAACTCAGAAGGATTCACTTATAATGCAGTGCCAGGCCCATCGAATTCAAATAGTGAATTAGGATTCACTTGTGATGCACTGCCAGGCCCATCAAACTCAGATGTTGCATCTTTAATGATCACTGAGGGAGGCTCAGCAGTATCATCTTCCCCTGCACCCAAGAGAAGTTACGAAGATCTAGTTTTGGCAGAGACTTTGGTTGCGAGCGCTCTAGAGACACTGGTTAGTACAATGGAGTATTTATATGTTTGTATGTGTACTATTCAAAGTGTTTCCTTCAGTGACGTAGTGGTCACGAAATTTAGATGAATTTCTTTCGAGTAATTTAAACTTTGCATGTGTGTGTTTTGTTTTCTTTTAGGATGTGAAAGCAGTGCTGGAAGGGGATGCTCTCTGCAAACATATTTTGACTCAGCTTCAAATAAATGTGCAACCAAAGGGAGACTGGAGGAAAAGCATTCTTGATGTACTTGTCAGCCAATGTCTCTTAAAACTTTCTTTAAAGTACGTAACAGTGCAAAGAAAGTTAACAAGTTCTTTTGACTGCACCTGCTCTTATATCTATTGCTGTTAACATTTTGTTATTTGAGGTAATGTTTCCCACTTATTATTAATGTTTTCATTTTTAATTTTAGCTTAACTTTGCCGCAACTTCGAGGAGTTGCTGAAAAACTTGTGGAAGTGCTACCTGGTGAACAGCTTTCAACATACTATCTAGGAGCGGATCATACACGGAGACTGGTGTCAGGAAAATTGGTTGACAAGTACAACAACTTGAAATCTAAATTGAAGTATAGTGGTAACAAGCGACACCGATCATCTGCCTCTACTAGCTCTGCTGACGATACACCCCCACCTGCTAAGAGTATGTATTGATTTTTATTTTCATACTCAAATAAGAATTGAAATATGCATGGTATTCTTTTACGTATTTAATAAATTCTAATTATTCACTTTTTTCTAGGTTACTCAACAGAAGAAAGGCAGCAGAGCCTGGCATGGTTGAGGTTCAACAGGACTCCTTGGCCAGAAGTTCAGCGTCACTGGGATGTAGTTTATCAGGATAGAATGAAACTCCTGTATCCACGCACAAAATCTAGGAAGGACAGCAACATTCCAAAATACTATGTAGAATATCCAGTATTAACTGACAAAGCAGGCTGGCAGTTGGTGAGATTTTGTTTCTTTTTCTCAGAGGTTTGCACCTATGGCACATTCTTAATCCTTGATTCTTTGATAACAGCTTGTGGCTGATTTTGAGAAGATATATCCCGACAAGACTGGGCTTCTGTTTGCTACTTGGCCTTGTATTCAGAAGGCTCTGTTGTCAACTGCTATTGAACATGCCAAAGATTCTTTTTCCACTACTTTAATTTCTCAGCTGACAAACCCTTCACATCGTGTTACAGAAAGTAAGTGTCTCTTTAATTTTTGATCAGCTTCTATTACAATTCTATTTTATTACTAATTGAAGACTCCTCTTCTGTAGGCGTTGAGATACTCCTACACTTAATGCTGTTACCATCTATCTTCAAAACGAACACTAGTGTTGCTTACCCAGCAGACCCATCAAAGCCACTTGGTGCGAAAAAGTTCTGGAAACCAACTTTGGCTGAGCAAAGAGATGGCTTTATATTGCATGTCAAGGTAACTTTCACAACTTACAGTCCGGTCAATTTTTTTATTCTGGGATGTGTTATCCTTATTGGTTTCTATCTCTTTCTACAGGATCCTAATATGGTTAAGGAAACTCTAGAAAAACGTCAAACGTTTATGGAAAAAGTTGGATTGAGGTGCCAACCTCTGATTGTGTTGAGTGGACCCTCTCTTATGCAATATACCCATTGTCAAGTGTCGATTAATGGGATACTCTATCATGTCCCTGGACCTCTACAGGCTGTTGACCTGGCTTTTAAATCATTCCAGGTTTTAAATGCCTGGTATCCTATTGAATCTGACCAATCGTGGCTTTTCATTCAACAAGAAATATTTAAAATTAAATGTAAATCCGACAAATTTAATTGCACCTACCTATCTTCTGTTGCTACTTTCAAAAAGCATCTGGAGTAGCTACTTTCACTTTAGAACTTGAAAAGTATCTTGATTATTTATTGGTTTTGTTATATATAGTAATTTAATATTATATTTAACAGTTATATTTATTTTCTTTAGTTTCATTTGGTATTTGTTATCAAGTTTGGGTATTACTTTTCTGTAATTAGGAAATACATAAGTGACAATGTATCTCTGTTTGTTTTGTAATGACCATCGTCCCTCTGTAAAAGAGCTGTTGTTTCATTTGCGAACAACACATTCTGGTAATCTGTCCTCAGCGCTGAACGGGTTTAGTTGCAGACAAACGAGACCACACTGTGGGGGAAGACGGTTTGATACGCTAAATTCATTTGCAAATCATTTACGCAGAGATCATCCTCTAGAACCAGACCAGGAAGGAAATGTTCAGCAAGTGGATCTCAATGTAGGAGCAGAGGAGGAAGTTGTTGGCCCAGACCAGGATATCAATGACCAACTTCCACATGAGGACGTTGAACCAGAACTAGCTGTATTCGTTCGGTCGTACTGTGCTGGGGTACTAGGATTTGTTTCAAAACTTTATGGCTTGCCCCATGTCAATCGAGCTCTTGTTAGCAGTATTTTAAATTCTGTAGCTGAATTTTTGATGTGTGGTCATTTGGAGTTTCTTGAGACAAGTGTAGAACGTATTTTCACTCATGTTGAGGGTCATGAGCAGGATAAAATTAGTGTTAGACAAATGTTTTCTGTAATGAAAAACCCTTTCAATCACCTCAAAACAGAACATCAGAGATTTTCAGTGTTAAGTGACTCATGTCCCTCATTAAAGCCATCTCCCTATTTCATAGGGCAGCTGAATAATGAAATGGTAAGGAGAGGAGATGTCATGCTTCCTGGGCAAGTTGGTGTGAAGGGGCAAGTAGTTCCCCTTCGCCACACTTTAAAACAATTTCTAGAATTGCCTGGCGTTCTGCAGGAAATTCTTCATCATATGGATTTTTTAAATAATGAGGAGCAAGTTGTTTCTAATGTCATTCAAGGAACCCTGTGGAGAGAGAGCTCTGAGAATTTTGGTGATAAGTTGGTTTTACCCCTAAATTTATGTTATGATGACTTTGTCCCAGACAACACCCTAATGGCACATGGGGGTGACACTGAGTTAGGACCCTTGTATTGCTCCATTCCTGTTTTGCCTGCTAAATATTTAGGAGCACTTGAGAATATATTTGTAGCCTCTATATTTCTGACCAAACATAGAAAACTGTTTGGGAATGCTGCAGTCTTTCGGCCTGTCATTGAGGAGTTACAGTTCCTTTACAATGAGGGAATCGAAGTTATCACTGAAAATGGTATGTTTAAAATATATTTCTGTTTGTGTTGCGTGCTTGGAGATAACAAGGGTATTAATGAAATTTGTGGTTTCTCCAAGAGTTTTTCTGCAAACTTTTATTGCAGGTTCTGCAGAGGACACAAAACTGTGTTGCAGTATGAGATTGTATGTAATGCAGAGATAAGGACTCGTGATAATTATGCTGTTGATGTGGCAGCCAACAATTTTCAGACCACGGGAGTACATGAAGAGTGTGTATGGAATGCTGTGCCTAATTTTCACTGTAGTTCATCCATTAGCTGTGACTTACAACATGATATTTGTGAGGGGGACTTATGGGTTTGTTTGTCACGCATTTTGTGGTGCTTAATGTATGAGCAAGGCTATTTTGATTTGGAACTTTTGAAGCAGAGAGTAGAAGGTTTCAACTATGGTTGCCTGGAGGTGGGAAACAGGCCCCCTTTGCATATTTTGACCCGTGAAAAGTTGCAATCTGAACAGTGCCCTTTCTCAGCTGCAGAAATGTTATGTTTTGCAAGATACCTAGGTGAATTTGTAGGTCACTTAGTACCAGAAGATGATGTTTACTGGCAGTTTTATGTCTGTCACAGAACTCTTCTTGACGTTTTGTTTGCCCCCTCATTTATTCGAGGTGCCGAGAATTATGTGGAAGCAATTATTCAAGAGCACCATGCAACATTTTTAAGGTTGTTCAATGAACCATTGAAGCCAAAACAACATTTAATGCTCCATTATAAATCAATTATGTTAAGAGTTGGGCCTCTCGTTCATCTGTGGAGTATGAGGTTCGAATCAAAGCACAGAGAACTTAAAGACTATGTTATTTCAACAAATAGTAGAATAGATTTACCACTTACAGTGTTCATTAAAAACCAGCTCAGATTTTGCCATAGGCTTATCAGTAAAAGGGGCCTTGCACCTGAAGTCATAGCAGGTCCTTCTCATCAATATGTTTTTGCTAATGTTGAGCACTATTTTGATTGTAATGGCCCGGGTGTACCTGAAGAAAATGACCACTGTAGAGTAGCTTCTTGGGTAAAGGTCTTCAACTCTCCGTTCCAGAAAGGATTGTGTGTACTTTTAAGAATAGAAGACAATGTACCTGTTTTTGGGAGGATCTCTTCAGTTTTGTTGTCAGACCCCTTCAGAGTTTCTTTTATCATTAATGTGCTGCAACCTATTCATTTTAATTTTCACCTTCATGCCTATATTGTAGAGAGTACAGACAGGTGGGAGTTCTGTAATTTGCAGCAGCTAGCGTCAGACTTCCCTCTCTACTCTAGGCTCACTGTTGATGGTCTAACTTTGATCTCACTCCGTCATTTATAACTTCAACTTGTGAAATAAAATAACTACAAGATTATGAAATAAAATCTGTCAGACATACAAGCTAATATTTTTTTTTACTTTATTTCTAATTCACCTTTAAAAATACTGTGGAAAATAAACAGAAAATTACTGTTGTGTTATAGAATACCTGCATTATTGCAGTACCAAATCAGACTTTTTAGGCAACACTCCACAAGAAAACATAGTTGTTCCACAACAGCAAAATTAATTTAGAAACAACTTTTCAAAAATATCTTGCAAGTGTATTGACAGCTCAAACAAGCAAACATAAATTTAACTAAACATGGCACTTTTCACTGACTATATTAATCTAAGCCAGAAAAATGAATGGACAACCACAAATTTACCTCAACTGAAGACTGTAAAGGATCGTTTAGTGGATCAACCTGCCAAGACATTTACCAAACAACTATATTACACTCAGTAAAGGCCAGGGAATACCATATATGGCATTCTCAACCCTGACAAATTGTTAGGGATTTGGTAAAAATCTCATGATTAATTCAACTATTTTCTTGTGAGGGTCAGACATCAACAATAATTTCTGGTTAATTCTGATTTCTGGGAAACAAAGGTTGTGTAGGTGCTCGAATGTAGCAGGAAACTTCGCTGAATGTATGGTTGAGACAAGAGGTAGATGGTCATCCTGTCTCAATCCTTGTCTGTGCAACTATAAAAGTTTAACAATGTGGGCATGGTTGAATCAGCTATATTTTATGGTTGTCCCTGCTCGCCTCTAAAACTAGGTAATGATGACTATCGTATGGTTGTGACAACTTTTCGTTTTTCTGGGTGCAGAGAAGAGAGGGGACCCATAGAACATCTTGTTTCAGATTTTCCGATATTTTCGTCGTGCGGTGCGGTTGCTGATGTGGCGCAAAGGGAAAATACATGGTGGGCTAATAAGGTCGTGTCGTGTGTGTGTGAGTGAGAGAGAGAGAGAGAGAGAGAGAGAGAGAGAGAGAGAGAGAAGGAAAGAGAGAGAAACCTTGTGCGACTGTGTGTGCGCCCCAATCTGATGGCTGTCACGTCGCCGAGCCGGAAAAATTAGCCGAACAAATAAATGCGGAGGGCCAACGACAAAACAACGTCCGGTCCATTCAGCGTCAACTTCACCGAACTCCACTCTCCTACACTTCCTCCTCCTCTTCGACTTTCTTTAAATTTATATTTACATGCAGGCAACCCCGATTTTATTTTCATTTTCTACGAAACCACTTTAGTTTATTTCACCTAACTGCTTAACTCCTTTCTAAAAGCAAAAACTTGGCATTGCCATAAATGGGAGGAATAAATTCAAAAAATTAACGGACTAAAGTAGACATCGTTGTGAATGGGATCGACAAAACTTAGAGAGGATTTTCTTAAAAGAAAACGCAGTTGCGTTGAATGCCGGCGCCGCCGGCGGGCTCACCCTCAATATTACATCCGTACGGCGCGGTCATACGTCCTGCCTGACAGTTATTGGCGGCCAAGCAGGGTCACGTGTGTGTGTGTGTGTGTGTGAAGGGGGGGGGGGGCGGGGGGAGCGTGTGTGCGCGAGCGCGTGGGTGTCATCGCGCGCCGTGGGAACGCAACGTGCGTGCGCGCGCGCTCAGAGGTTAGACTAGTTCGACTGTAAGACAATGGACCGTTTAGGCAACCGCTCTGGCCGCCCCGCCCCACCTCCTCCTGGCCCTATGCACTCGGAAAAGAAAGAATGAAAAGAAACGGACCCCCCCGCCCCCCCCCCCTTTTCCCTTTACCACGCGCGTCAAAGATTAGAACGGGAGCGCGCGTCCATATGGTAAATGCGAGACGCGATGCCGCAGCCCGAGTGACTCGGAAGCTCCGTCTGCCGGCCGCTCCTTCTCGTTTCCGCGACTTCCGGTCGGTCGTTTTTGAATGGCGACCCTCCCTCCCCTCTGCAGCAGACACACACACACACACACACACACACACACACACAAACACTGCTCCCCTTGCTCTCCGTGACCTCAGCGCGCGTGCCAGCCAGTAAGGCGCAGCAGGCCACACCGCCGCACCGCCACCTCCTCGCCGCCGTCACGGTCAGCGCGCCCGCGTAACGTTACAGCGCGCGCGCCCGCCTAACCGAAAACTGGAGGAAAGCAGGAAAAGGGAGAAAAGGAAACGCAACGGACAAGCGGGCTGCTTACTTATTCAAATGGTCGTGGCATGCGGTCCAGCCGGCGGCGCAGGGATCGATTGGGGGCCGCGCACAAACTACGTCCATGTGGGAGGTGAAATGTTGCAGCCGGATTGTTCCAGACCATAACCCTTATTTATGGAGGTTAATTTAAGTCTCTTGTTCAGAGTCCTGCGAGCAGCAACAGATTGATAAAAAGTAAAAAGCCATATAGTGAACTGAAAAGTAAACCAAACCCCCCTCTGCTGCTTATTCAAATGGCCGGTCCGGTCCAGAGGCGCGCGAGCCAAAGAGATCGATTAGTGAGCGCGCTTGAAGCGCCCCCTGGAGCGCAGCGGGAGCTACAGGGGGCTGACCGACCGTGCGCGGGGCTGACCGCTTTGGGCCAGCCTGTTCAAGTATTTAGCTTCATTATGCGGCTCCCGCGAGCTCCCTGCTCCTCCTCGGGGACCACCACAGGCCTCGGGCGGCGGCGGCCAGCGGCGGGCAGCGGCGACCACACAGGTCGAGGAGCTTTCATAAATTAGACATTACCGCGCGCCGCGTGCCGCTCTATAACGTCAATTAGACAATATGTATGAAACGCGGGGCGTTATCCGAAACAAACACGCAGCCGGCCCGGCCGGATTGAAGAAGGGCCGTGCTAATTTTACAGCTCATTATGATTATAAACCACGTTCATTAAGACGCACCGGCGGCGCGCTCCGCCCCCGCGCGCCTACCCCTCTCTGCTGCTGCAGCAGCCGAGCGGCGAAAATGTATCCGCCGCCGTCCGTCTGCCAAAATTCACCCCGCACGACTCGATGGTAATGAACTTGAAACAAAACACGCGAAAAGAATTACTACATGCGAGCGCGCGCAAAGCTCAGCTCATCATTATCAGCCACAATAAGTTGGCGTTTTCGCAAGAGAGAAGCCTTGTCCACACGGAGGAGTTTATCACGGGGAGAGCCCCCCCCCCCCCCCCAACCCAACCAGGCGGGGCCCCAGTTCCACATTCCACGGCAAAGTGAAATTACCTCTCGATTCTCTCCGCATGAGCCCCTCGGCCGGTTGGCAGGCCTGATACAGCAGCGGGCCATTACCAACCTCAGATAAACACACACAGTTTTATCGGTGGCCAGAGATACGCCTTCTCCTTTAGCCGCACGCAAAAATGTGCCGTTTTGTGTTGTTTTCTGCTGTTGCCGGTTTTTTTTTACCCTCGACGGCATACGGAGGCGGGGCTCGAGCTGCTGCTATCAACGTTGGATCCACCAAAACGGCTGTTTGTTTCACTGTCACACAAGTCACAGAAAAAGGGTAGGGCCCCCAACTTACCCCGCCGTCAACCCTCCTCGATATACCCTGAAGAGTGTCAGCTGGGCGGGGGCTTTTTGTTCCCGGGGGGCCTCCACCGCAACGCGCAGGCAGTTTCGTAAATAAAAACGGCACAGGTGTCATCCGTACCTGCCGCGCGGTCTCCTGGCCCCGACATGAACACCGATATGGTCCCCGTGCGCGCGCCGCCCGCCCGGCGGTGACACGCGGAGATAGGAGATCTGGGAGCACTTCCTCGCGTCCGCCCCGACCGAACACCTTCCTCTGCTTCGCGGAAAGCGGTCGTGCCGTGCCCCCGCGTGCCACGTGGCGAGCGCGTGCCTCATTTGCATATACCTCTCAAGGGTCACGTCACGTCTAGGAATAGAGCGCGGCTTCTAGTAAGCTAAAACGAAAAATCAGTGGTAAAACGTGGAAAGGGCGTAAGTCCAATAGTAAGTCCCCGAGGACTTACGCCCTTTTCACTTTTCAGCAGTGAAATGCACTAATATCAAGAATATATTAATTGGGGCGCACGGAACTTATTATGACTCGAGCGTTATTTTAGTCAAAATAAAACAACAATATCGGGGGATACCACACATACATGTTGTTTTCCGGGTTGGGAAACCCTTTCCATATAGCAACTAAGAAGCTTTCCATCATTATAGCCACCGAGATCTATACTCAATTAGTGGAACGTGTAAAGTGCCCCGCTCTCGAGCGAAGTAAGCCCTCCAGAGCCCCCCGAGCGGCACACAGGCAATCCGCGCGTAGAGGGCCGGCATAGGGGCCTTGACGGGCTTCGGATGCTCGTGTCGTTTACATATACGCGCAGGTGGGGGCGGCACCGGCAGGCAGGAAGGTGTATAAACGGAATGTCCCCTTTCCCTCGACGCGCTGCCCGCAGCCCAGCTGCAGGTGGCCGCGTCAGGACTTTGTGGGCCTCGGGCCGCCGCACAGATGACAAATCCATTCAATTCATGGACGTGTTTATTTGGGAGGATATATTTCGGATCGGGTGGGGAGGGGGGCGGGGGGAGCTCACCGCCTCTGCCACCGCTCTATAACAACAAAAATCTTGGTGCATTCGAAGAACGGCGATGTTATAACTTTTACTTGAACGTGACAAGGAGCTGGACTGTCGCCCTGCGGGGGCTCGGCGAGGGCTCCCGTAGGGGGTTGGGGAGGGGTGACAATGGGGGGCCGTATGAGGAAAAAGACGTAATAAAAGCCCACCCAGCGCAGTACAGGCGCGGCGCCGTGGTGGGAGGAATGCAGCGCGGCACAGAAGAAAGTGCGACATTTCTTGCAAGCTTCGGATTCTGAAATGATGTTCCCTTCGAGTCCCGGCCCCCCTGCAGAATGCAAGTACATGCTACTCACACGCGCCCGCCGCCTCTCAGCGCACCTCTCCCTCTCTCTCCATCACTCGTCTCCTCGTTTCGGCCACTTACCTGGGGGAAAAAAAGAAAAGAAAACTCAATTATCACCCATGAAATATTCCCATGCGAACCATTTTATTTCATTTTTGCACAGAGAGATGCCGACAGCGGCAGCAGTGGATTAGGACGAAAGGAAATCCGCGGGAGCACTACGTGCGAAGAAGGTACGGGGAGGTTATTCTCCGTCTGTCACAACGGCAGACAACATGCAGATATGCGAGCGGAATGCGTGGTCTTTGTGTGGGCCATTCATATCCACGCACACACGCACACACACGGGCATACACAATACGGATCACGAAATCGATGACGGACCACTGACAGAAAACGGCTCAATTGGCATCTCTTTTCTTGGGAGGCGTACCCGTGAGTCACACTCACGCCCCCCC
>NW_026267203.1:896492-899515 GCF_000697945.3 Frankliniella occidentalis
GGGGGGGGGTCCTGAGATCCGTGGGCCGGGATCCGCAGCGGTGCGGCGCTGACGGTAGGATCGCGTGTGGTCCCCGCAACCCAATGCAATACGCGCACAGGGTGCGATTTTCCTTCCTCAAACACACAGACGCACAGACACACAGACACACGATACACTCATAAACACACACACACACACGTGGGTTTTTACTGCATGCCTCATTAGGCTACCGCTCATCTTCGCACGGATTTGCCCTGAGACCGTGTGAAGAGAGGTCGGGGCTGCGCCCCCTCTCTGGGCTGGGCCCCCCGACACATGTGGGGCCGGCGGCGCAGCCCCGGTGCGGCCCTCCTCCCCCGCTCGCAACGGGAGCAACAGGCAGACGCGCACCGGTAGAGGCACCACCGGGGTCCATGGGAATCGCTCGCAGTATAGGGCCCACAGGAGCCAGCCAGCCAGCAGGCACCTCCACCACCTGCCCTCCTCCTCCTCCTGCCAGCGCCACGGCCTTGCTGCCGTAAAGCACCTGCACCCCTGCACCATGATGGTCTTTGGGTGAACATTATACAGGGTGGGCGCCGAGGGGTACTCCACTATAAATTCAAGCGCACGCCGATTTTCCTGTGGTTCCTTGATTTTTCTTGATGTTTTAAAATTATTCTTTCCGATTTTTTCCGTTTCTTCTAATGTCCTATTGATTGTTCAGAATTGATTATTTCTATATTTTTTCTCATTTTTTGGGGGGGTGTACACTCATTATTATTTGTTTCTCAGTGAAGTACCACTCGCCCGTAGGCGCACGGACCCCTATCTCTCGGTTATCAGAATGTTATTAGTTATGTTACAGTACAGTACCGCATGCAGGCGGGCGGCGGGTTCGCGACCACGGCGCCTGACGAGTCCCGAGTAGGCAACCCGCTCGCGCGACTGCGTGCGGTGAAGCATACCCACAGAAAAGCCAAGGGGGTCTGGGTGCATGGGCCCATCCTGTAACTCGCGCCAAGAGCCCCCGAATATTATGGAGACGAAACAGACAGGAAAAGTGTCGTCGTACTTTTACAGTACCAAGCAATGGCTACCAACCGAGTGTTCGCGAGAACAGCCTCCCATCAGCGGGGCGCATCCGCCTTTCAATAATCGAAGCGAAAGGAGACAAAAGTCTGCGCTAATTACAACCGCGCAACAACGTGCCGCTTCGCGAGACACGCTGTACGCGACCTAATGGAAACCGCAACAACAGGGATACGAGTCGCACTGCACCCAAATAAGGCCATCACCGGCAATTTATTCTTTCCTCTCCCGGCCGGCCCCAGCAGACTCGGGCGGGATCCGGGGCGAGCGCCGCCGCGGGGCGGGGCGGGAGGGGCGTGGTGGGCCCTTCCTCTCCTCGGTGAATGTCCTTGGAGCATAAGTAACGGGAATCGAAATCGGAAAGCGGCGCGGCAGGGCAGCAGTAGCGAGCCGGGCCGCCGAAACGGCAACAGGACAGCAAGCAGGCGAGCAGCTGCATCAGGGACACGACGACAACAAGGCCTGCTGCTGCTGCTGCTGCTGAATGCAATGCGCAAATTTATGTTTGTATGCATTGCAGTGCAGCGTTGCAAGCGTTGCAATGCATTACAGTATGTGGGAACACGCGCGCGCCCCGACCTACCGCACGGCACTGCACACTGCAATGCACTGCAATGCGAGAGCGCGCCGCCGCACCGCAGCAGCGACAAGGACGCGCGCACAGTCGCGCACTTAGGCCTCTCTGCATGCATTGCAAACCGGATGCTGCACTGCTGCACTGCTGCACTGCGCAGCGCGGCGGAGGTCGCTCGGGCTCGCACGCACGCACGCACGCGCGCGCGCGCGCCCTCTGGCAAACTAGAACCACTACAGATTCACTTACTGCGGGCGCATTAGAGTAAACGAGGGCAGTTGCTGCGCCGCGTCGTTGTCGTCGACGGGCTGCATCGAGATGCATGTGATGCGAGCGAGGGTGCGCTCGCGCCTCAAAGGAGCAGGCTTCTCAGAAGGCTCGCGTGGGTGGGGTGGGTGAAACCGAAACCTTGATGTGACCCCATCATGTTATTGTACCCCGGGGTAAGGATATTATGGGGCCTAAAAAGAATCAGGATGACCATTGCAGTTCGGTATGTACCCCATGATAGTTTGACCCCGAGATACAATTATCATATGGGGCCCCAGAGAACTCCAATAGTGACCCTGGAGGCCTATCTAAACGGTCTCTCAACCAGGACACTCGCGGGGTCCCAGGAGATCCCAGGGTCCCAGGGTCATGAGTCGGGTCGGGGTGATGCTGATGCTGCTCTGTCGTCCCAAGCCGCGGTGTCCGCCGCGTTTGTGTTCCGCGGGGTCGGCCGTCGGCCGCGCGGGATCTGCCACGACGGCGGCGCCGCCGCAGCGACCCAAGACAATGGGCCTGAATAATTTTGATGAAGTGGCCGACCGGCCGCCATCGCAAGGGTCCGAGACGCCATTGTGTGAGACAAAAGCTCCCAAAATGGGTGAGGAGCAGAGGAGTTTGTTTTACTTTTACTGTAGTTTGTTATGTTGTTTTGTTCTTTGCGCGGCCGAAGCCAAAGGCAGCGAATAAAAGCGGGACGGGGCGCCGCTCCGCGGATTCACGTCAAAAGACATGTTAATTATATCAAATATTTTGAATCAAACGTGTGTGTTGCGGTGGCGCGGCGTTTAAAAGGCGGAGTCTGAAAAGCCTCGTAAATAACGATTCGGATCATATTACCCTCTGCTGCGGCGCAGGCCGGGGCTTGCGCGTGGGGAGCAGGGAAGACCAAACCAAATCCGTAAATCCCGTCATTCATTCATGAACTTTCCAAAAACTTGTGGAGAAACTACTATGAGACTACTTCCTCCTGCCGCTGCTGAGGCAAGAGGCGTCGTGCGAGAGGGTGGGGGCACGGCCGTGTCGAAGCGCGGGCTGGGCGGGGCGCGGCGGGGCGGCGGTATTTGGGCGTGGGCGGCCAGAGCACTGATTTGAATAAGAGTCACCCATTTTGATACGGTCCAACGGG
>NW_026267203.1:899830-904986 GCF_000697945.3 Frankliniella occidentalis
GGGAGAAGGGGGAAGGAGAGAGAGAGAGGGGGGGGGGATGTGCAGCCAGACCTTATGGAATCGGAAGAGAAAAGTAGTGAAGCCAACAGCTCAGCGCATGCCACGGACGGCGCGGTGCCCCGGCCTGGCGGTGCCGCCGTGCCGTGGGACGCGCCGCGCCCGCTCGCTCCTGACGTTGACCCCGGCCGGGGAGTGCACCCCGCCCAGCCCGGGGGGCCCCCAGCACCGGCAGGGGGCATCACCAGGGCAGCGCACGAGAAAAAAAGATTAGCTATATAGCTAAACAATAGTTCAATAGGAAATAATTTAGCTATAGCCATTTCGCTAGATAGCTAAAGAAAATAGCTAAAAAGCTAAAAATTTAGCTAAGAAAGCTAAAGATGTAGCAAAAGAGGTGAAAACTTAGCTGAACAGGTAAAAATTATAATAGCTATAAAGCTAGAATTTAGCTGAAAAGGTAAAAATTTGGCTACGAAGCTAAAAATTCAGCTAAGTGGCTAAAAATTTAGCTAGTTAGCTAAAATTTTGGTATGTCATAAGAAACTGTCACAAAAAAAATCAGCTGATTAGCTAAAAATTAAAAGGTACAACTAAAAACTTGGCTATGTAGCTGAAAATAGCTAATAGCCCAGTGCCACGATTCAAACCTACAGGATCAACATGAGCATCACTATCACGTGCCGTGCCGCACCGACACAACAAAAGCCACGAGGCTTGCTGCTGCTGCTGCTGCTGCTGCTGCCAGCGACTGCGATAAATACTACGCACGGTGGACGCGGACGTGGCCAGCAGCGCACGGGGCGGCGAGCTTCACCAGACTCATATGAGAGACCTCACGAGGCCTGCTCAGCTCACTAAGTCGCCATTCTCTCCTCTCCCCAGTCGATAACAACTCTCTTGTATGAGAACCTGCTGCATGCGAGGTGGATGTATGGGACGGTGTGGGGCAGGACCGGCCGGCCGCTGGGCGCCCAGCGCGCTTATGCCCGGCGCGCGGTTAAAGGTCTGAGATGCACATCATTGTGTATTCGAGTCGCGGGGGGAAATCCGGATAAAAAAAGCATCAGTGCGTCCTCCTCCTCCTCCTCCACCTCCACCTCCCCATGCTCGTCCTCATCCTCTCGGAGCAGGCCTGAGCGGGTGGACCAGCCAGCCGCCAGCCGCCCAGGTGAGGTGCCTGCCAGCCCCACCACCAACCACCACAGCCCCGCCCGGCCCCGGCCCGGCAGCCAGGTACGGCCCAGCCATATCAGATCGACTCGTCGTGTTCCTGAATGGGCCCCGAGTGTGCACCTTGCAGCAGAGCGAAGCAGAGAGCCCGGTGGAGCCACAGCAAACAATTTCATTCCATCGCCCCATCGTCGTGTGCATATCCTCCGTGACCGTCGTGCATGCAGTGCATTCTGTGGGCTAGTCGCATATGTCACACACTCACACACACACAGCACACCCCATACGATGCAAATAAAACGCATGATTACGCACGTCTCTTTTTTTCACCGTCGCCGTATGTCGTAAGGCCCCATCCGTAGTACTTTTTCTTCAACCCTTCCCCACCTACCACCACCACCTCGCGAGGAGAAGGCCGGGGCGCATTCCTTTCGACGAGCCACACATGTCGCGCGCGGGGCCGACGAAAATAATAATTGATTCCGCGAGGATTTTCTTCTTCTTCTCCGCCGCCGCCGTCTCCTTCACCTGCTTATTTCCCCTCCTCGCTCGAGCGAGAGAGATTAGCACGTTCGCGAAAGCAATAAATACAAGTCGTCCGGTTGTCGCCAGTTTCCGCACCTTTCCGCTTTGCGAGCTTCCGCCCACACGCTTGCTGCTGCTGCTGCGCTTAGCACTTTCCGCATCGGCTTCGCACATTTGAAAATGATTTCAATGGCGCGAAAGGGTGCGCGTCAGTGGGATCCACAACCATTAGCAAGGCCGTTATATTCTCGCCCGAAAAATAATAATCCAATCTCGTTCTTCCTATGGGGCTCCTGCTGCTGCCGCTGCCACCCCCGAGGTGTGGCGAGGGGAGAACTTCCGGGTCACCCCGCCCCGCCCCGCCACGCCCCGCCACACCCCTCACACCAACATAATGAGGGACATTATGTATGTGGGAGAGAAGCTCACCCGACGGTATTGGCGACGACGACATTTTTTCGTCTAATCCGAAAGGAGGGAGCTTTTATAATCTCTCCTGGAGGATTACAGAGGTACACACAGACGCCGCGAAAGAGGGGGGGAGAGGGAGGAGGGCAGAGCTCTGCGTTGACCACCCACTCTGAAGCCCGACTCCAGCATCGCCGCTCCAGCCAGTCCACCGACTCCAGCGCGCGGCCACGCCCCGCCGGCAACGAGGAGAGAGAGAGAGAGAGAGAGAGAGAGAGAGAGAGAGAGAGAGAAGGAGAGGGCGTACCGGCAGGAGGAGGGGCGTTCCCGGAGGGGCGTTCTCATAGCCGGCTGCGGCGGCGGCGACGACGACGAGCCAGCGGCCGCTCAGCAGCTCAGCTGTTTTACGAGGCTTGCCCTCATAATATAATCCCCGTGGAATCCGCCCCGGCGGGCCCCGCCACAATGTACTGTGCGCACCGTCGCCTACACTGAGAGAGAGGGAGAGATAGAGAGCTCTCTCTAGAGAGGGAGAGAGGGGAGAAGAGGAGATAGAGCGCGGTTCAAATCCTAGCCCCACGACGGACACACAAGTATGTACAGCAGTCGATTGTCTCTCGGGGCAGCCTCGGCGTCGCCGTGTTGTTGTTGTGTTGTACATGCAAATGTGTGGCCCTCTATCCGTCCGCGGAGGCGTGGCGTGGCGTGGCGGGGCGGGGTGGGGCGGGCGGGGTAGGGCGTTCCCGCGATACCATCGGGCCAAAGCCACACCGCGCACACCACCACCACCAACCACCCCCCATACCCCGCGATCGCAGCCTGCATGAGAGGAAGATGCAGCAGACGCGGGGCGGGCTGCGCACGACGGCGACAGCGGCGTCACCGTGAGCTCGATCATTCCTTACATAAGGCGGGTCGTGCCTTGGGTCAAAAGTATACAAACGTTTTTACCCCCTCACAGCCGCCGGATCTCAAAAGGGAACCCCATGATATTTGTACCACGGGGTGCAAATATCATGGCATGGGGTCCCTGTGAGCTCATATTGTGGTTCCCGACCTTTTAAGCGGGCCATAATATTTTTACCTCGATACTTGTTTTTACCTACCCCCCTTCCCCCCATCTAATGTCTGTTAACTTTTACTCCTCCACCCCCGTCCCCTACCCTCTCACAGCCTGTAGACACGCAGGCGGCGGCGAGCAGGCGCGTGCTTCGAGGCGAAACCACCACGACGACGGCGGCGCGGGGCGCGGGGCTATCGCGGCTCCTAGAAAGGAAAATGCTAAGACGCACGACTCAATAAAGTGCGGAGCGGAGCGCTCGGTGACTGATTGAAGGCAAGACAAGTGCGACGCACACAAGGCACAGGACTCGCCGTCTCAATCTTGTCTTGTCCTCCCCCGCTCCCCTTGCCCCCCCCCCCCCTCTCTCTCTCTCTCTCTCTACCTCCCTCACCCTCTCTCTCCTCACACACACACACGAGCCTATCAATGTTTATGGTACGGCAGGACAGGAGGAGGAGATATGGTTCGAACATCGCGGAGCCGCGCTGCTGGCCGTGAGCGACATTGTAACGACTGTATAACGTTGGGTGGGGCCGGGCGCAGTGCAATGGTCATCGGCCGCCGGAGGATCCCATACCGCCGGCGCAGTAAGGAAATCCCTCTGTTGAAGTATGTACTGCCCCCCTGGGGGATCTTGCTGTGGAGGATCACTCACTGCAATGAGAGTCTCCCAGGAGGAGTCCTGTCCTGGGGCAGCTCTCCAGCAAGCGAGCAGTAGAAGCACAGGAGTTGTGCGCCAGTGAAATGTTATTGCGAAATCCCTTGCCCTCTCCTTCAAAATAAAGCAGCATCGCCAAAAATTAGGAAAAATCGGTGACGATTTCTTGCAGTCGTCGTCAGACTCTCGATGAGTCCATGTCTGGAGCCCAAACAGGACCGGCCCGAAAGGGCACCCACCTCGCTCTGGTCTGAACTGGCCGGCCGGCCGGCCAGCCGTTGGCGAGCCCTGGAGTTTGCAGGCTGGAGCCGCCTGGAAGGAGACTCCTGCAATCGGCCCGCCGCCGCCTGCATTCTGATGAGCCCCAAGCGGGCCAAGAGGAAAAACAATCGCCGTGCGCGGAGCGGGGGCGGACGGACAAGACAGAAAACGGCACAGAAAAGTATACAGCAGGAAGACGAAAGAGGGGCTCAGTCAGGAAACACCCCGTCTTGTGCTCGGTAGGCTGTGCCGCACGCACGGGCGCGTGCGAGTTGCCTATCGGTACAGGCGCCTCCCCGTCACGAATAGGCAAAAGTCTAACTTCATACCGTGCAATACGGTTCAATTTCACAGGACGTACTCATATATGTCGTCGACATCCTCTGGAGCAGACCAACGACGAGGTACGTTGCGTAGAATGTATCAGTTTTTCTCCCCGAAATTTGTCCGGGGCCGTTTCTCCAGGAGGGGAAGTTTGTTCCCTCTTTCCTCCCCTCCCTTCTCCTCTTCTCTCTCTCTCTCTCCCTCTCTCTCTCCCTCCAGCAGGAAGACGCGCATATGTAGCGCCACTACTACTATCATGGTGACGACCGTGACCCCCCCCCCCCCCCAGCCGTAAAGAGGGATGCCGTTCGCACCTCGGCCCTCATTAGACACACGGGGCACTAAAGAGGGACCGACACGGTCGCGCCCGCGGCCTCAGAGAGAGGAGGTGACACGACTATCCACTCACCGAGTATATACGACAAACTCTCACCACTGTGACCCTGCTGTGGGCGCCTCTGCTATGGCTCCTCATTGTCCGAAGCAGGCCCCCGGTTTGTAGTAGTGTGAAGGGGGGAGGGTGCGACACCTCAGGGCGCGGACCGCAATATTTTCCATCCTCGCCCCCTCATAAATTCCTTCGTCCTCTCTTCTCAAGTCTCTCTCTCTCTCTCTCTCTCACTCACTCTCTATGGGCCGGGGCGGCTGCTGCAGCCCGTTTCGCAGAAGTCCGTGCACAATGCGACAGAGTCGTTTCTCATTCCCAGGCGCGGGATGGCCCCGCTGCTGCCCACCTGAGGTGCCCCC
>NW_026267203.1:909271-910654 GCF_000697945.3 Frankliniella occidentalis
ATTTTACCATATAAACCCATGATAGCCCCCCGCTGCCGCCGCCGGCCGAGGCTACCTGGCCGCCTCGCGTCAAAATACATGAATGGAGATCCCTTAGCATAAGAAGAATGCTACGGGTTGGAGGTGTCGCGGCCTCCGACACCACAGATAGGGGCGTGTGAAAGGGGGCAGGCGACGTCCAGCACAAGGACGCAGCCGAACGCACGCAGCACTGACCATAGAGGGATGGGAGGAGGGTGCAGAGATCACACTCAGGCAGTCGAGGAAATTTAGAAACCGCCGAAAAGTAATGTCCGGAAAGCAAAGAGCCTTACGCGGCTAAAGGTGCGAGAGAGCAAGCGAGAGAGGGAGGGAGGGAAGGAGGGAGGAAGGGAGGGAGGGAGAGAGGGAGGAAGGGAGGGAGGGAGAGGGGGAGGAAGAGAGGGAGAGAGGGAGGAAGAGAGGGAGAGAGGGAGGAAGGGAGGGAGGGAGAGGGGGAGAGAGAGGGAGAAAGAGAGAGAGCGAGCGAGTACAAGAGAGGCGGAGTGTGCCGACGAGCCTCTTCTCTCTCCCACAAGCACAGCGCCGACCGCCCAATTAAAAGGAATTATCAAAAAGGGAGTGACTTTTACACCAGGACAGTAATGATGGTCCAGCGGTGCGGCGTTCCCAAGCGCCGCACACCGGCACAGGACCGCCAGGCAGGGGCAGGCAGGACGGCCAGCGCGCGGAGCAGCGGGCTTGTCGTCCCATGTTGTTGATGAGAGCAAAATTATAGGAAAACGGATCTGGGCAGCGAGGCAGCAGCGGCGAGCGCCGGGACCGACACCGAGCAGGAGGGGCTCCATGAAAGGAAACGCAGCACAGTGCACTGACACGGAGGTATGCGAGGGAGGGAGGGGGAGGGGGGTGCGCGGGCAGGTAGTGTTGCACTTTGTGTACGCGCCGCTCAGGGTGGTGTGGTGCGACGGGACGGCACCTCCCTCACCTCCCCCGCCGCCCCGCCCACGGCTGGAGACGGAGGAGGACCGGGAGGTTGACGGCGGAACCACCGCAGCAACTCCAGCACCGTCCCGGGCGACTTACGTTGCTGTTGTAACGTAAGGCGGTAACGAGAAGGGGCGGATCCAGCAGTCGTAGTTAGGGCGAGAAAAATGACGAGACGAGAGCAGAGGGAAGTGCCCTCTTCTGCACGTGACATAGTTAGTACTACTACTCGGGGGCGGATGGGTGGTCCGACATTCGGGGCAGAGAGAGAGGAGGAGGGTCGCCGGGCGTTTTAAACTTCATCAGCAAGACAACTACTGTATTAACTGCACGGCCGATCTCATATGGGAGGATTGTCTTTACTGTCACTCGACCACCTGTCTCCAAGGAGAGGGAGGGAGGTGGATGGGGGTGGGG
>NW_026267203.1:911884-912539 GCF_000697945.3 Frankliniella occidentalis
GGGAGGAGGGGGCGTCTTCTCGGCTGTGAATGGAACACGGCGGTGCAGCAGGCAGTGAATGAACCAAAGCGTAGGGCAGCGCGACCGAAAAGAAAAAGAAGCTGGAAAGAGGGGGGGGGGGCGTCTTGAGATGCGCCTCTGCCTCTGCTGCACTGCACTCTTGCCTCTGCACTCGCCGCTGCTGCTGCACCTCTCCTCGGCTTCGGCGAGGATGACGATGATGACGAGGATCATGATGAGTCACACGGTGAGCGCGGTGCGGAAAGCAGCCAAGAAACTCGCGCGCGACTTGTGCAGGTCCCGCGTGTATGTGTACCTCTGTCACGATCCTCCCACTCATCGAGTTTAGCGACACGTAACCGTGATAAAAACAGAGTATTGACATCGGACCGCATACGAGTTAATTTGATAAGTGCCGTTCTCATCTCATGGGATTTACGCAACTCGCAGACTTCCCCACACTCACACTCGCACACGTCACTTTGTTTGTAGGCCCCACGTTTGGGCTCCATAAACGGCCATAAATGTAAGGTGGTCTTGTTTTGGCTATCAACGACCGTCAAAATTGAACCCAGGGTCGACTGAGGGGTTCAGGAGAGAAGATTTTCAGGTTCCGTTATGCAGTGTTGGTGATGCAGTGTTGGTGATGCAGTGT
>NW_026267203.1:917394-918601 GCF_000697945.3 Frankliniella occidentalis
TTAACATATTTTTCTCGAAAAAATTTTTTTCCAGAAAATTTAAATTTTAAGTGCGTGTAGGGGTCACACCCAGAATATATCACACTGTTTCGAGAAATAGGGTGCTATTTTCATGGAACTGCAGTGGAGCAAATGTGTTTAGGAGTCTATGCGACACACTAATTTTCGTAGACCAGGAGTTTTCATAGTTGGGTAACTTTATCACGGGCACCACCACCTACTAAGCAAGCAGCTTCTATGTATCACCAGCTTTAACACTCAAGGAGAAAACATAAAAAATGTTCGGCCCGTTTTTGTTTTTTTGTTGTTTTTTTTTGGTTTTTTTTTTTTTTTTTTTTATCACATGATTTGTGCACGGGCCCAACGGCCGCAGCCTCCCGCCAGCCTGCTCGCTCCTGCCGAACGAGACGGACCAGCAGCAGCAAAGCGGGAGCGGGCGGGCGGGTTCCCTGAATAAACGAATTAATTAGAAGGGGGCGGGTGCGATCCGCATTATTTATTTATTTTCCGCGCGACGCGCGCTGGACTGGACTGGACTCGGGCTTGGACGCTCGGGGCGCGGCGGTGAGTCACTTCCCTTTGGCCGGGGAGCGACGCGTCGACCGGCCGGCGACACCCGAGCCGACGGCGGCGTCGCCTGGCCCAACGCGCGACCACCATACAGCCGCGCGCTGTGTGTTTGTATTGGTTCAGTTCTGCAGAAGAGTCGCTCGGCTCGGCCGAATGGGCACCATAATGGGGACCTGTGGTAGCCCTAGGGCCGGGCCGGGCAGCAGCGACAGCAGTCCAACAGCGCGCGCGTCAGTCGCGGCGACGACTTACTTATGCAGAACGGAAGTTTCATATGTCGAAATTTCATATAACAACCAACAACGTGTCGTGCGCGTGCACGCGACGCTGCGAAAAACGGTGACGGAATCAAAGGAGTTTGGTGTGCAAAACGGCAAAACGCGACGACACCGCGCAACTCATCAGGCCGCCGGGGCCGGGATGAACCGCGTAGGTCAGAGCGCGCGCCGAGGCAGTTACGGCGGAAGTATGTCGGCGGCGGCGGCGGGACGGAAAAGGGGACCGACCAGGCGGCGACCAGGACGACCGGACGTGCTGAGAGGATGAAATCACGCACTTTTCGAAACGAGCCCGCGAGCCGCTCGATCGGGTGACGCGCTGGTGGGGTATTGTCATGCAAAGCTGAGCAATGACTTGA
>NW_026267203.1:923091-969973 GCF_000697945.3 Frankliniella occidentalis
TCCTGCACCGGCTCATGCATGAGCGTGTTGTGATGACGGCACTTCTCTAATCCCCGGCGGAATGCTGCAACACAACGTTTTCCCCGAACGCATCCCGCTCGGCTCACACGGGGCCGCCGCCCTTATTGTGGCAATCTCAATCTCCCTCGCCGGGGAAGGTATTCTAAAGGGACTCTTTGAGGGGCTTCATTCGCGGGCATCCGAAAGGAGATGAAGTAGTGGTGGGTGTGTTGCTTCTTAGTATGTACATGGCGGGAGGGCGGGAGGCAGGGGGAGGGAGTCTAACATGAGCCACCACGACGACCGCCGAAGCGATGTCCAAACGATAACGTGACCAGTCTAATTTGCCCGCAACATCGTTTCGGTAATGTGCCATTTCGCACCGTGCCGCCGGGGCCTGTGATCGCTTAACTCACCTGTCCCGTTTTCCTATCACTCGCCGCCGTCACTGGTGGAGGAAACACCTATCGGCAACTCGCTGGCAATGAATGGCAGCCTCGCTGCGACGTGTACTTTTTTATACTGTACGTGTGCCGGGCCCGGGGGACCTGGACAATGCAGCAAATCACTTTCTTTAACAACAAAGTACTATTTTTATTTTCGTTGTTAACGTCCGGTCACAGAGAGCCATAAACAGCTATACACTATGTCATTTGATTGATGCGCTTAGAACTAACAGTTCAGTTTGCGCCTTGTGGCCACGTGTCGAATGGGTTGCCTGCCCGCCGGGCGCGCAGGGGCTCGAACCTGCTGAGAGAGAGAGCAACACAGCAACAGCAGTACACCTCTGAATGGGGTAGCTGATGAAACAAAACTAATTGATAACGTAAACACATCGAACACAGCAGCAGCGAGGCAGTGGTTAAGTTGCGAGTAAGGGAAAGAAATATCACAGAATGGAATTTTCAGTCAACTACAGGCTACTCAAGACATGACAACAATAACGAGAAATGAGATTCAGGAATTGTAACAATGGGAGTTCTAGGAACAAATAAAAATGTCAATGACAAAACCACAACCAAATTCAAAAAAAAAAAAACTTAACCCACTAATCATTAACAATAACAAATTACACAAGCCGGTTCTCTCTTTCAACAAAAGAAAAGTTACAATATCACTACATTTGTACATTAGATTCCAACTACACTAACCCATTTTAATGGTAAAACAAACCCACCATACCATCCACTTCTTCTGTAATTCCTGTACAGTGTAAGACAGACTGTTTAAAGTTTTGCCTTCATTTGCATCCAATCAAGAATTTGAGGTGTGAAGTAAGTTATGATACAGTCCCCACCTGCAAAAAATATTTTACGATTATTCCAAGAACACAAGATGTACATGATATACTTAACTAGTATATAATTTTGTTGTAAGAGACTCTACCTGCACGTCGCATGGCAACAAGGACTTCTTCCAATACTGTTTTCAAATCAATAGCTCCAGCTTTTGCTGCATGTGCTATCATAGCAAACTCTCCTGACACCTGGGCAATTTTAAAAGTTACAATGAGCTCACACAAATAACTTAGATAATAATTATGTAAACATATAACATTTTTGACAGTAGGAAAAAAATAATAAACAAAACACAAATACTAACTTGGTATATGAATAAAGGGTGCTCTGGATGGGCATCCTTAGTTTGCCTGACAATATCTAAGTAAGCTAAACCAGGCTTGACCATCAGCATGTCTGCCCCCTCATTCACATCTCTCAACTGCCACAAGACAGATAAATGCAGATTACATAACAAAATACACACTTGATCACTATAATCATGATCTTTAAGAAGGTTTACTCACTGCAGCTCGAGCAGCCAAGCCTTTGCTACCGGGAGGGAGCTGGTAGCATTTACGATCTCCACTTGAAGGCGCAGATTTTGCTGCATCACGGAATGGTCCATAAAAACCTGATGCAAACTTGGCAGCATACGACAAAACACTGACAGTGTTTGATAAGCCGGCTGACGCTAATGCCTTTTTGATAGCAGCAATACGCCCATCCATCATGTCTGAGGGGGCCACAATATGAGCACCTAAGGAACATAAAAAGAGAGTTGTTGTTTGTTTGACAATTTCTCACTGCATCACTGCGACAATGCACCCACCGCACTCATAAATTACATACCCGCTCTTGCATATGCCAAAGACACTTCTCCGATGCGTTTGATGCTGGCTTCATTATTTATGGCACCTGAAGGTAGGAGAAGACCGCAGTGTCCATGACTAGTATATGGACACAAACAAACCTGCCTCAAACACATAAACGCATCCAGAAAAATCAAAGATCGAAAAGAGGAACCAACAGATATATTTTCTACACGTATACAACTTACATCACATGCAATTACTAGTTCAGGGAACCATTTCCTAAGCAATGGTAGAGCTACAATTACAGGATTAACCTTAGAATCTGCATTACTTCCAATAGGATCCTGGAAATAATACAGAAATTGTTTATGATGAAAACAAAGAACTCGCAGCAGGCGATTACTATCAAATCTATGACATTATACCTTCTGAAGAGACTCTGCAACTCCAAAGAGTAAGATAGATTTTAGACCTTTTTTCACTAAGGGCTCCAAAGCCTCTTTAAGGCGGTTCACACCATAACGACTAACTCCTGGCATGCTAACAACAGGTTGAACAGCATCAGGGTCATCCCTGGACAAACAAAAAGGCTTAATTAAGATCACAGTTAGGTCCGAAAAAGAACACTACAAAAATATGTGACAGTTAGATGCTGTCACTACTACTGACATCAGAAAACATAACCAATACTTACACAATAAACACCGGGTACATAAGGTTGTGGGGACCGATTTCACAGTTCATACTCTGCCATTTACGCATAACAGGATGAAAATATCCGCTGTGCAGTATGTGTTTGGCTTCAGTCATTTTGCGTTGGATTTTTTCAAACCTGGCACTAAAATTCCACAAAATTCTGCCTAAGATCTCTGTTCCCACTTCAGTCAACTTTCTAAAATTTCAGAGGTTTCAGCTCAGCAGAAAGACCACGACTATGGGAGCTAGCTGCTATGTCATTGGTTATGTCACGTGACAGCAGGAAACCAATGAATACATTCCATGTGCGACAACAACGCACACAATATTTACATAGCAACTTTACACATTTGCCTCAAAAGCTGAAAGATTACTGCAAAGTAGCTCAATTAATTAAATTCTGACTTTCGAAGAAAATACAAGATGCTACAGGGAAACGAAAGTTGATAACATAAGGACTCTGATTATATGTGCTCCCATGGCAACATGATTAGCAGACGAGAGCGTGGACAGCTGTGCTGTGGTGAAATTCAAAAGTTTATCTGCGGTGGAATAAATTCTTCATGCAGCATCTATGGTCTTCCCTGTTGAACAACCTAAGATTGTCGACTCAAAATTGAAGTAGCATCAGAATCGATCGATCAATATGGTCGCTAATTCTTGAAACCCTCCAAATACCATTGGAGAATAATGAAGCTATACTCATGGGTAACCAAATTTTTGTCAATTCTTTTGGTTTGAAGTTTATCTTAATGAATCTATGTTTCCATCAAGATGGCTAAAATTCAGTTACATTACACAGTTTCTCATTTGTTATCTTTTTATTTTAATTTTTTAATTGTATTAGTCTAAAATAATTCAAAAATATGACTGAATATTTTCCATAGCAATGTTTCAAGGTCTTTCGATCCATCAAACAAATATAATTATCTAATATGTTGCCAACATTTCCAGGGAGCCAATTCGCATGGCCAGCTGGGCCAAAACGTAGTGTCTGAGGCATGCTGCACACCCACTGAAATTAGTATTTCAAACTTGGATCCCTCTAATATCTCATCTATTGTTGGCGGGGGTGGTCACACTCTGGTACTTGATCGAGCTGGAAAAACATATTCATGTGGATGGAATAACAAAGGTCAAGTAGGAGTAGCAGAACATGAGGTGACGACTTTCCGGCCAGTTGAATCACTTCCAAATAAAATAATCCAATTAGCTTGTGGCTGGGACTCAAGTCTGGCAGTGGCAGCTGATGGTTCATTACTAGTATGGGGCTCAAATAGTTACAGTCAACTAGCACTACCTAAACAAAAGGTAAAGTCTGAACTATTAATATTAATTGTTACTACAAATGAATCAAATTACCATTAATCTGAAATTTCTGCCTTAGTTCAGCTGTTTAAATTCTCCCAAACATGTACCGTCTGCAAAAGTCAAACGGGCTTCTCTCGGTCTACGACATTTGGCTTTAGTTGCGGAAGATGGCAAAGTTTTTGTTTGTGGGAGTGGAAGTAAAGGCCAACTTGGTCTTGTAGATTCCAACGGTCATCCATTCCCAGAGATATGCACATTGACTGAAGGTGTGTTTAAATGGTTCTTCTCGTACTACTAATTATATTGATGTTTTTCCCAATATGCTACCTATCTTCTTGTTTCAGTGTCACAGTTAAGCAACATTATAGATATTTCATGTGGTCAGCATCACTGTATTGCTTTATCAGATGTTGGCAAAATCTTTGTGTGGGGGGACAACAGATTTGGACAGTTAGGATTGGATTCCACTGTTCAACCAGTGGTCTATGAGCCTCAAGAACTTTCCCTGTCAGCATTAACAGGTGTGAAAGGAGATCCGTCTTCTGTTTATGCAGGCTGGACGCATTCAGTACTTCTCACAGGTTGGAACCCTTCCTCATCAATGCCTTTTCACATTTTTGAGTATTTTTCCAATAATACTGCTTTTTTTTAAGACAAAGGGGAAGTGGTAAATTGGGGGCGAAATACATATGGACAACTAAGCAATAATGGAAGGAGGAGAGCCGTATCCTGGAATCCAACACTTCTAAGTATTGATGAAAGGATTAAGCAAATTGCAGTTGGCTCTGAACATAATATTATACTGACAGGTATGTTGTTGTAAGATACCTATTAACAATACATTAATAATCCATTAGTCCAATTAATATGTGAGCCTTTTCTTGTTGTCTGATTTCTCCTGTGATTGACTTTCAGAGACGGGCAGTATTATGAGTTGGGGATGGAATGAACATGGTAACTGTGGAGTGGGTACACAAGAAAATGTTCTTGAGCCCACTTTGATTCAAGCTGGACTGCAAAACAAGGCTAATCTCATTGGTACAGGTGCATGTCACAGTTTTGCTATTTTAGATATAGGCTCTGACACACTAGAATTGTAATCAAATACCTTGGGAATTGCCTTCTTTTAAAGTTGTTGTTGCTCAAGAAATGAAATGAAATAAAGAGAGAGATTTACATTACAATTGAAGACTTACTTCATGATTCAGAAATTTATTACCGTTAAAATATATGATGATGCAGCCATTTCATAGACTTGTATAAGAGAACAGGTTAACTCACAAATTATAACTCCCTTCTATTTGGGCAGACTTGTTGGAAGATTTAAGGTACAAAATGTACAGCTAGTCAAAATAGGTCTAAGACAGTGTGCAAGCCAAACAGAAGCAAGTGTGAAAGGTCTCCAATCAACAACATAGAATAATCTCTTATATATGTGTTAATATGAGATAGTTGGCACACTTTTGCACTGATATCTATTAGGTATTAATGCAAGGATCTCAATAAAATGTAGGATGTCCATAATTTTCAAGCATGCAAATACAACAAAATGTAATAATACTAGTACACAACAAACATGTTGGTAGAATATGTATAGATATATATGTAGGTATACTTGGGTATTCACAAAGGAACATGAAAAAACACCCCTCCACAAACTGTGATAAACTTGACCTCTCAAGCGCACACATCTATGCATTAAAATTAAAAAAATCAGACAGCAACTTTCACACCTAGATATGGTTACACTCAAAGGGTTTTCTTAATATTACACATCACACGCCTTGATAGAAGCAATGACCTGCCATAATACTGAAAAAAGAACACTTCAACAGTAAAAAATAAATTCAATTTCAAATTACATTAAGTCATGCAAATTTCAAGATATGACTACACATCTAACACTTAAAACAAAATGACTTCTGTATGCAATCCAGTAAAAAAATTGTACAGTTTCTGCAAGTTTATGTGACTAAAAGTAAACTCAAGAGGGCAAAAAGGACTAATTGAGGAAATTCAGTTGCCATAAAACCTTTTCCCACACACAATGTTTAGGTAAAATTAGTCTACAGCACTAATAAATGGGTTTCAAAAATATTCTTTTGCTAAAGTGTATATGCACTTTGGCCCACTTATCAATTGATAGAAATTGCTACTGACGAGTGATATACAACTTTAGAGATTCAGTAAAATAAGCAGGAATGCCAGAACACTTTCCACATAAAATGCAAATTCCCCCTGAGCCCATAGTTTGTCTTGATGTCAGTTCATTTGGTTTTACATAACACACCAAGCATAGCAGTCAACTATCAATCTAATAATTTAAGACATGATTATGAAATGTGTTGGGTTTCACAAGAATTGATATTGGCAACTATCTGCTAAAATAACCATAGTTAAAAGTCCCACAAAAATACAACTCTGTCATAACATACATCTTCTTTTTACTCATAATTAAATTGGAATGTTAATAAATAATTACACAGTTATTTCTCTCTGGAACTAGTGTCAGTAAAACTTTTCCGCGAGATTCTTCTGGATAATTGATTTCATCATTTTAAAAATATGGCCATTGAGAGGAAAAATAAGATGACTTCCAAGAACGTCAAATATATAACATTTGAATGGATTAAAATCAATTCATCGTCTTCAAGAAATCTTTATCCTGCTAGAAAACCAAACAAAATAGGTAGGTAGCTACAAACATTTTGCCATAAGTCACTCTCCTAATGTCAATCCTGGTCCAAAAATCGAACCACATTTGTGTAACTTTTGTTCATAGATATAAACTATATGGACTACAAAATAAACTTAAACAAAACACAGATGTAAAAATAAATCACGAAACACTGCCAAATAATTGGGCAAGATGGTGCTACGCAGTTGAAACTTATCACAGTTACATATCAAGCAGGAAAATCTTTTTTTTCTTCACAAAATGCCATTTGTCATCATGACACTCCAACTTTGGTATTACTCTGTCAACACATCACTGTTTTATCGTAGGGCTCTGTATGCAAGACCTTTCTGGTTCTCATTATAGTGAGATGGTAGCTGCAAGATCAAAAGCCATAATTAGAATGCTTTAAACAAATTTCTTTGATGTAAAAACAGGCTGGTACGAAGAATAGCTTACATTCGCTCCAATACGAGATAGATATCGATTCCGTATGTGGAAATCGGAATGTGGTTGAAGCAAATCTTGAGGAGTGATATCAGACATAGATCCAGCAGCTACTAACTTCTCTCGTTCAAGGTCCTCCGCAGAACTAAAAGAAGAAGCAGATGAAGAAAATGTTAATATTCAAAGAGGTAATGAGATTGAGATACTTTATGTTCGGTAAAGGCAAAATTTTTGGAGACATACATCCTGTTCTTCTCATAAACCTCACGGTCGTCAGCAGACATGTTCAGAATTCCTCCATGTTTTGAATCATAAAGATATATCACAACTGTTGTGACAAGAGCCACTGGAAAGAAAGAAACAAACGATAGGAGGGTATTGACCAAAAGACTTTATTTTGGGTGCAATAGAAAAATTAAATAAACACTTACCACAAAGGCAAGCAAGGAAGAAAATCTCCAGCATAAGGTATCCGCCATTATCAACAATAATACCACACACTAGGGTGATCAAGGCAAGGCCTAAGTTCTGAACGGATTGCATGCTAAAAGTAGAACATCGATTGATATTAAGAGTTTTAGATAGAATTTAAAATTATTGTTTTTTGACAACCACTTTACTTACACTCCATATGCAGTTCCAAGCTGGTGTTCAGGAATAACCATTGACACCATTGGCCACAAACCACTGGCCAGCATAGAATATCCAAGTCCCATGAGAGACTGTAAAAGAAGCATATCATTGTCAAGGAAAATCTACAACACAAAATACTTCAAAAAGAATGAAATAGCAGCAAAAATTACCGTTCCAATAAATGGATTGAGGAATGTGAAGGCTAAGATTGCATGGCTTGCAATTGTCACAAGAATAGATACAAAGCAACATATCAAGTTACGACCTAGTTTATCCACCACAATACCAAAGAGAGGTGAAGAAACAGCAGAAATTGTGTAAACAATACTGTTCACTGTGTTTGCTTCATCAGGAGTCATATTAAATTTTCTGATGAAAAACACTCTGGTAGGGACAATAGACTCCAGAATTAGTAAACAGATTAAATGCATGAAATGTGAAAAGTAAATTAATCCACTCACTTTCCAAGGGCAATAAATGGGAAAATAGCAACATAGTATGCAACACACACAAGAGCTATCATCCAAAAGCTTAGAGGGAAATCTTTGATGTCTGTAATGCGTACTACTTCTCCAGATTGATTATCTCTGCGTTTCAAAAGTCTTTCTGCCCTTCGATCCATCCACGCCAAAATTATAGTACTAAGAAGAGATACAACAGTAGTAATAGACGCTGTAAAAGAAGCGGAGTGTGTGAGGATAAGAGTATAATAAAATTTAAGAAACCACACAGCTAATGAAAAATGAAATGACCTACCAAAGAAAAGTACCACTCCTGTACAAGTGTATCCTTCATAATAGGTATTGACCCAACGGTAAATGGGCTCCATCACACTGAAATTGACAGTTGACCCAACTCGAGCAAAGCTCATCTGGAGACCAAACACCATGTTTAACTCTTTGCCTTTGAACCAAAGGACTGCATATGTGTTCTGGGCTACAGCTAGCGATTCTCCGCCAATTCTGCAAACATAAAATAACATTAGATTAATACTTTTGACACAGAGAAAAAGGAAAATGGGTATGAATATAGGTTAATCTATTGCATACCCAAAAATAAACCTGCCAGCAACCATGAGCCAAAATTTGTTCAAAATTGCTCCTAGAGCAACAATTGACACACCAATAACAACCAGCAGAGCAAAGATGACGGTTCCCAGACGAATTCCAAATACTCTGAAAATGTAATACAGTTATTATCACTTCTAAATCAAGATCACAACACATCTTGAGATCAGTACAGAATATATCACTTCAAGATTACTGTTACCTGTCCATGAGGAATCCCCCCACGACACAAAGAACAACACTGGGCCATGAATACCATGAGTACAAATAGACAAATTGACTAGTATTTATCTTTAAATCTTGCATAAAGTTATCCTGAAGGGCAGCAGGATTGTCATAGCAGAAATAGGAACCTGAAACAAGACATATTTTCTCAATACATTTTTGAAATAAAATAGAATTATAACATAGATGTGGCAAAGGTGGGATTAGAGGAAATATGATGTGTACAGACAACACACAAACTATCATGAGTCATGGTGTTTACTCAATGATAGGGGTAGTGATAGGCTATGGATATAGGCACCTTAGTAGTTCAATAGGGTTGGGGAATGAATTTCTAAAAAGATTACAGTTTAAGACTAGAGCACATACCAAAACCTAAAAGGCACATCAAAACAAGTCCACAGAATCTATAGATGCAGCTCTTGGGGTTGCAGCAAGAGCTGCCTCCACAACCCTGCTGCTCTTGTTCAGAGTCATCTTCGGAAGTTGGGGCGTTCACGGATTCTACTCTTGATATATCATCCATGGCTTCTCACGAGTAGACTCAAACAAGTAAGAAAATCAAATATCTGTTGAACAATGAGCTTTTTAGTTAACTACCAGATTAAAATTCTACCGTAAAGTAGCACATACACGATAACCACAACAAAGAGCACTTCTTTGAATCACCCGTACCCTCTGTGCGTTAGGCACGAATATGCCCCTTCACTTATTCGACAAACTAGTTCACATGCCCCTCATGCTCGCACACATGGGAGTTCGCGTCACTTGCGCAGAGCGATAAGTATACATACAAAAGAAAACATATGTGTATAGAAACAAACCAGCCGACAACCCCTCCCCACCAAGGCTATTGATTACTCCCCGCTGCCTTCTTCACACTTCACCCTTTGCCCCCTCCACCACCCCTCACCCCTCTCCTCTCGAACTCAAATTCGATTCGATCGATATAGTTCGAGAAAGCCAACCACAACAACAACAAAAACCGCGAACTGAGAAACGTCGTTACTTTACGGTTTTATTTAGCATTCGCAACCAGTTAACCCTTTTAAAGAGCACAATGAATTCTGCTAGCAAGGTAAATCAAATTTTTCAAGTTTCGTAGGATTGCGTCGAAGAAATATTCGCTTAACTGCGTGCCTTGTAACTCCCGGCATTCACGTTAACCTAACCTTAGGCTTGCATAAATCTGTATTTAAAAAATTCTACATGCTCAAAATTTTCCAACATTTATCTGCACTTGAAATTTCATTCTGTTTAGATAATTCCTTATAATCACTCATGTTGTTTTGTACCTAGGTTGGTGAAATTTTCACTGCTGCCGGCAACGCATTCAACAAATTAGGAGAACTGACTATGCAGCTTCATCCAACAGCCGACTCACCTGCTGGGTAAGCTTGAAATGTTTGTTAATTTGATCTCGTGTCACCAGATTGTTAAACATTGTCGTCTTAAAACTGCTTTATTCCTGCAGTAAATGGACAGACGAAGAAATTGAGATGCTCCGGCATGCTGTGCTAATGTTTGGGGACGAACTTAGTCGGATTTGTGAACATATCAAAGGAAAAACTGTGTAAGTTGGCTTCCACTTTGGCCTAAGTAAATATTCAGATCAAAGCAGCTGATGCCCTTTCTCAATTTCTTCGGGCCATATTGACACACATTATAATGAAATTATTTTCTGCTTGCAGGAGTCAAATTAAGTCAACATTAAAGAAAAAAGTATTTGAAGATGCAGGACTGCAAGTAAGACCACAAATTCAAGCAGCATCAGGTCAATCAGTTAACCAACAACAGCAATTGATGAGCAGAGAAGTTACTCTTAACATGCTTAATGCTACAGAGTCTGAAGTTGACGTTGAAGGCTTAAATGAAGATGTCAAGCTGGAATTTGATGGACCCACAGAAGAAGTTGCATCATGAAGAGCTATTAAAATTCAATGGCTATCTGGATAGCCATTTGATTTGTTTAGGTTTATTTGTACATATTTCTTTTAAAACTATGTCGTAGGACTTTACTTTCTTTAATGTGCTGGATCATCAACTTTTTAAATTGTCTCAATCATGCACTTCTATAGCATGAAACCCCATCCTCCAACTGTAAAATTGTCTAATTGCAACTTCCTTTGTTTATTTCAAATCCATTTTGAATTGCCAGGCTTCATAAATAAAATAGTCTTAGTTAAATTTAGACAAATACTGTATTGCTAGTTTATTTTTTAATTTATTCTGGCAAAGATTTATTGACATTTTATAACAAAACTATGTAATTTAACTTATCTTCCAGTGTCTTGGTTTTGCTTGAAAATTAGTAATTTCCTTCCCCATTTTGTTTCCAATGACTCGTGGATCTTTGTGAAGAAACATTTTGTCACCAAAAAGTCCTCAATAAATTGTTCAACTTGCTCTCGAATGGTAAGATTTTGAAACAGAGGAAATGTTTTATGACATCTTTTCAACCTTTTCACAGCTGATTTGTAGCATTTCCAAGGTTGAGGTTCAATTACAATAATCTTTGCCATATCTGAAATATCTTGAAGGAACCTTTTCAAACCATCATCACCATGATTTAAATGAATCCACATGCAAACTGAGAAACAAAAGATAACATCAAACCGTCCCCCACATTGAGATAGATGCTGCGTGAACACCTCATTGTTTCTTTCAGACATGAAGTCTAAACATGCGAATGTAATTCGATCAGCATGAGTGTTCAACCCGTGAGCTCTTTCAATGAGAACAGGATCAATGTCAATACCAAGCATATGACAGGTATTTTCAGAGGACTCTAAACAAGAATCTTTACTCTTGATGGATGGTAATAGTTTTTCATATAGCCTTGTGGTCAATGCCTAAAACAAATTCAAAGCGTTCATGTCATAAACAAAATTCTGAAGCGAAGATAGAGAGAGATGCAAGCACTCACCCCAGTATTGCAGCCTATGTCAAGAAAGACATAAGGTCTATTCAATCTATCCAACAATAGATTATCAGGAAGTAAATTCAGTCGTTCTTCTGGAGGGTGGAACTCATAATAATTAATGAAGTTACCCAATGTTACTGCTCCAGGATCATCACCACCAAATTGAAGAGGATCCATGCTTAAAAAATGATGGGATTGTAGTAACAATAAATTTTTCTGTTAAATAAAAATGAAACCTTCAGATTAGGATGACACGCAAAAATTAAGTTTACAGTGAAGATCAAACCTTGCAAACAAAATATAAACAAGTTAGGTTAGGTTACGACTCTTATGATGTGTTGATTTTATGCATTTGTGAGGAAAATGACCTGAAGATGATTTAATATATCTCATGCTCGTTGGAATTTTTTTATTGGCGTCATAATAAGTACAACTGATAGGGATTCGATAGTGGAAAATACACACCGTCGACAACCGGCAACGTCACTTTTTGACGTCTTTAAATGCTAAGTTGTAATCAGGTTAGTTTCAGTTCCGACAAACATTTTTCTAGTTTTTGATGGGTCTCTACGAAAAGACAACTTTCTTTGCGCATACAGTTTGTTGTAAAAGTGTACTTCACCGTACATCTGCCTGGGTTTTCCTCCTCTCCAGTGAAATCAAGGAGTAAAATCTGATAAAAACATTTGCCCACACAGGCATAAGATGGACATTACCAAACCAAATGTTATATGGATTAAAGGACGCTGCTATCGGCTTTATGGACAAAGCACAAGTTTATCAAATTTTGATTCAGAATATACCGGCTATGGAGATGACGAGCAGGAGTATCTTGATGGTTCGTATTAGTTTTCACAAATAATTTTGAACAATTTAACAATATTTTTTTACTCTCTGTACCTTGTCTTCAAATCTGACTTCAATCAACAATCAATGAACTTATTGTCGCTACCCCAGGAAGAGATGATGATTGCTCTGACAACGACTATGAGATAGAAGAAGCTGAGTCTGGAAGACTGAAGACGTCCTTTCATATTCCAAGGTATTCCCCCAAAATAGGTTTTATTAATTATATCTCAGGGCAAAAACTGTGAAGTATTATCATACTTACGACCGCATCTTATGTTTATTTTCTCTCCAGGTCACTACATGGAGTACTCATTGGACCAAAAGGAGCAACCAGAGCTCGCTTAGAAAAGGAAACTAAGGCGTTAATCAGAATTCCTAAAAAAGGACTTGACCAGGACATAGGTAAGCAAAATTACTTTGTACTAATAAATAATCCAACATCTCTTCATGAATAATTCAATATCACGATAAACATTGATCCTTCAGTTGTAACTGGTACAACTAGAGAAAGCATTGTACGAGCTAGACGTCGCATGGAGCTGATTGCTCTGACAGCAAGACAAAAGCAGCAGTTTACTCATTTCCTCTCCTTGCCAGTAAACAATGAAAACATTAAGAGTGGATTTTTAAAATTCCAGGTAAATTAAGTGACAATATTTTTAAAGTTCCACTTTTTAGAGACGTTTTGCTACATTATTATGAGCTTCTGTTTTCAAGGAACAAGTGTTAAATGAATGTAAAGGACGTGGCATTAGAAAAGACATCTTTCAAGATCCAAATAAATTGCACATCACCCTTGGAACTCTTGTTCTTCTGGATGATGATGATAGGAAGAAGGCAGCCCAAGCTCTTCTGAACTGCAAGCAGGACCTAGTAGAGTAAGTATGCTGAATATTTTTAAGTGTTCTCCAAATTACAGTCAATCTATGCTAAATCGCGCTTTCTGTTCTAGACCTTTACTGCAGAAAGGTACCTTGAGATTGCGAGTTTATGGTATTGAGTACATGAATGACGATCCTGCAGAAGTTGATGTCTTATATGGCAAAGTGGAGGATCTTAATCAGGAGCCTGTTGTTCAAGAACTTGCCAATGACATTATCAAATATTTTTCAAAAACAGGTCTATATTTTTCTATAGCTGTGACTTTGAAGTTACCTTTGTTTTGCAGCTGAATTTATGCCATGACTTAATTTTTCAGGTCTTATGCCTAAGCAGTTTGATTCTGTAAAACTGCATGTGACTCTCATGAATTCTATCTTTCGAAGAGAGGGTGCTGATTCAGATGTTGCTAATAAGGGAGAAAATCTGAAGAGGACGCGTGAATCTTTTGATGCTTCTTCAATTCTAAAGAAGTTTCAAGAGTATTCCTTTGGAGAAATTACAGTGGAGACTATTGATCTCTCTCGCCGCTATTCAACAGCAAGCAATGGATATTATGAGGCAACTGCAAGCTTAAACTTAGTTTAAAAATGTTTAAAGCTGTAAAAAAAATGAAAGGGTCAATAAACTTTTATTGCCCCTCTGAAATTTTCTTGAGTGATTTTCCTCAGCTCTTCTACTTTGGGTGAAAAGTAAAAGGATGAAAAACAAACAACTAATATAATACTGTAAGAGTATTTATTATCAATAGTTTCATAACACTTATTTACCCAGCAGCCAAGGGTAAATATTTTAGACACCAAGTTTACACATGAAGCTAAGCCTGTTGTAGAAAAAAAAAAAAGAAAAAGAGATAAGATGGAAGAGCCTTGAACCAAGCTATAGAGTAGCAAGTTGTGATGTGCCTGTATCAATTGGAAAGCATGGGATTGATGGGTATCCTGAACAAAGCTCTCAGAAAAATAAAATAGGTGTAAGGATATATTTGCAAATAAAATGTGCACACTCAAATAGTACTTTTCTGTACAAAGTTCATATGGGTTGGAAATTCATTTCTCTTAAGCTTTGATTGTACGTTGAATATAAATACTAATAACACTATGCAACAATTTCATCCTAATGATTTTTCTCATCTTAGCTGCTGCTGCAATATGTAAGTTCAAGTCACATCCACTTCTTTACATGTTTACAATTCCTAAATTCATGATCAGAGCAAGCTTACAGCACTAGCTATGTACATTTCACAACACACTTTTGGACAAGAACAATACAAAATTGATTCAATCACCTGACATGCGCTTAAACAATGCGCCTTACATCACCAATACTGTAACATTAATCATTTAAACACATGGGCAGGCAGTTAGACTGGTCAACAGACAAATAAATTAAGAAATAGTTCCAAGCTAGAAACGTCAGTTTTCTTTAAAACGGAAAAAAAGGCAACCTTAAAACAAGTCCATTTGTCCCCAAAATAAACATATATTTATATATGTATTATGTATATATATATTATATAAAAAAGAATACTACAGTGATAATCTTTTATTTTTTGGCTAAATAAATAGAAGCCAAAGAATAGGACTCAAAATGGCCTCCAGCTCCACAATTGTTCATCATACACACTACCAGTTAAATATTCAACTTTTCTGAGGAGGAAAGGCTATCACAGAATGCACAGTCAAATAACTAGAAAAGAAATACAAGACTTTGATGCAAAAATTTATGATTATATACAATACGCAACATGGCAATGTGTTTGGTTGGGAAGAAGAAGCAGCACAAACAAATGAGCTAAAATTTATGGATAAAAACTGGGAACTAAGTGGCATTGTAGCCACATTGTGAATGCAATAAGACTATTGCTGCTCCCCTTCCACAACACAGCCATGCTCGGTAAACGTAACCTCAACAGCTCTACGTACACCACCTTAAAGATTAAAAGATATCAAAATATACAGGAGATAAACAATGGGACACAATAAGCTAGCAGCACATACACCCAACTCTCAGACAATAAAAACAAGACAATTTAAAATTGAATATGGAGAAGAATTTAGACTATACACACTTCATTTCATTAAAAAGACACATTTTTGCATCGAAGTCTATTAATTCTAAAAAACAAACATTATGATACAAAAGTGAAAATAGAAGTTTTCAAGATTCTAGTGATGGCAAGTTCCGCCTATGCCTCATCAGATTCTGACTCCTCCCTCGAGCGGCCGGTCCCGGTGGTGGACGCCGCCTGCTCGCGTGCAGCGCGCGCAGCCGCGGCCGCCGCAGCTCGGCCAGCACTGCTGCGCAACACCTTCCGCTCCACAAGCGAGTCGTCCTCGGGGGACTTGCCCTTGCTGCTGCTACTACTGCCTCCGCGCCGGCGAACACCTCGCGCCTTGCCCTGCTCCTCGTTGTCGGCCTCCTCTTGCCCAGGAGGGGCCTCCAGCTCGGAGTTCTTGGCGTCCGGCGCACTCTCCGGAACGGTGTCGCCTGCTGGGGGCGGCGCGTCCTCGACGGCCACTTTGTCCTGAGCAGCGTCCTCGACCTTCTCCTCCCTCGCCCTCTTGGACGACGCCGCCATGTCCAGGACGGCGGCCTCTCCAGCGTCGTCCGCCTCTCGCGGGCGCTTCGAAGGCCGCTCGCTTGGAATGTCGCTCACCTCACCGACAACTTCCCTGCTGTGCTTGCTACTTCTCTCGGTCACGGTAATGGAAAGGTCCGAGGCCGGTAGTTTCCGGGACAGGTCGGCCAGGTCGCCCTTTGTCAGGTCGTGGGCGTCCAGTGCCCTCGCCTTTCCTTTGTCGTCCGAAGCTTTTCTCATTTCGGCTTCTTGTCTCCTCGACTTCTCTTCAGACCAAGATCTTTCATCCTCCTTCCTGGACCTCATGTCCTTCACCCTGTCTTCCTTGTCTAACCTATCGTCTCTAGATCTGTCCCCACTTGATCTACTCTCGCCCTTGCTTGGCGAGATCAGCTCCATGGGAGCCTCTGCAGTTTTTCTCTTCCGATCGTCGGTCCCAGCTCCGCGCATCACGAGGTCCCACGAAGGATTCCCGAGCAGGCTTGCCATCTGAATGGCCTCTCGGCTCTGCTTGGCGAGAGCACCCGAAGCCAAGCTCTGGCCCAGGCTCTCCAACGCCTCCTTCACCACGGCGTCCCGGGGACGCTTTGAGGTCGAGTCGGTGGCCCCACGGTCACTGCTCCTCTCCGAGCTGGACCCCATGCTCCTGTCACTCCTCCCGATGAGCAGATCCGTCGGAACGTGGCCGTACTTGTCCATGGCCTCCTTCATGACCAACTCCCGGGACTTGGCGTACGGGTCCGTGCTGCTACTACTGCTGCCGCCCCGAGAGGACGAGTGCGTCAAGCTCTCGAGGGCCGTCTTCATCATGACGTCCTTCATGGCGTCCTTGCTGCTCGACGAGCCCCTCGTCATGCTCTCCAGGGCTTCCCTCATCCTGGGGTCCGAGCGCATCTGCTCCGTCACTGAGTCGTACAGCCTGTTGATCATGGAGGCCTCCAGGCCCTGGCTGGCAGAGCTGCCGCGCTTGCTGTCGCTCGACGTGTAGGCCAAGGGCGACATGCCAGCGCCGGCCATGAGGTGGCGCAGGTTGTCGGCCTCCGCCTTGGACCGCCGCGCCCCACGGTCGTCCGCTCTGGACGCGTCGGAGCCCAGCCTGGATGACTTGCTGCTCAGGCTCTCCAAGAGCTTCGTGTCCTGTGGGAGCAGGAACGACTGCAGCTGCTGCTGCCGCTCTAGAGCCTCCCGCTGGTGCCGGTTGTTCGCGGCCACGGTGGACGCCGAGGTGATGGGCGCCGACGTTCTGCTGCTGCTGCTCTGGGTCTTGGCCGCCGACGAGCTCGAGCGCGACATGCTCGAGCTGGAAGAGGTGGTCGCCGTGCTGGCGAGGCTCCCGTTCAGGAGTCCCACCTGCGCCAGCGCGTCGTAGCTGAACGGGTTGAGGCCCCCGAGACCCAGCGGCGAGTACAGGAGGTTCGGGTTGGGGAACATGAAGGGCATCGACGAGGCGCTGGACGACGTCTTGGAGTTGCTCGTGCTCGTCGCCGCGCTCGAGCTCGTCATGGTAGAACTTGACCCTCGGTCACGAGAGCGCTCCTGATCGCGCGAACGGTCATCCCTGCGATCGCGATCCTTGTCGCCGTGCGAGTCCGTCTTCTTGGAGGACATGCTGGCCGACGAGCCGGAGGTTGGGGTGGCTGTCGTGCCGGCCGAGGCCAGCAGCTCCGTCAACGCGGCCGCGTCCATGCCGGACAGGCCGGGGAGCCCCAGGCTCGCCAGGTTGGCGAACAGCGAGCTGGATAGGCCGAGGTTGCTGAGGTTGCCCAGCCCGCCCATGCTGCCCAAGGCGGCCGCGTTCATGTTGGGCAGGCCGGCGAAGGGCAGGAGGAAGTTGCTCTGCGCCATGCTGAGCAGGCTGGGGTTGAGCGAGCCCAGGCCCTGGTAGTTCAGGGCGGACGCGCTGCTGGACGCGGCCTGGCTCGTCGGGCTGGCCATGATGGGCGGCCGCCCGGGCTTCTTGCGCTCGCCGCCGGGCACCCTCTTCTGCAGGTCGTGAGGCAGGTTCCCCCGCTCCTTCACCAGCTCGGCCCACTTGGGGTCCACGTCGAACATGGGGTTCTCGAGCAGCCAGGCGGCGAGGTGCTTCAGCGGAGGCGCCTTGTTGCCCGTCAGCTAGAGAAAAAGAAAACGAAATACGTTTGTGACGATTGCACGCATGAGTGAGAAACATCTTACCTATCTATCAACCAATCTATCAACCCACCTTCTTTCCTGTTAATCTATTGATAACAGACACATTTTCCTCCCCGGTCAGCTTTTTCCAGTCAAGTAAGGTGGGATCAACGCGAGGTCTCCTCTTCCTGGGCAAGAAATCTCCCAGGCCTGCAGCAGCGGCAGCCTCAGCAGCAGCTTGCTCAGAAAGCCATTTATTCACCTGAAATTACACAAGGTAAGTGAGAAAGCAGTCATCAAAATATTGTGAAAGCGTAATCAACATTTTCAAACATTTCTTTACCTTGGCATCATGCGAGTAGGAGTTGATTTTGCTTAGTTCTGCAGCCTTGTTCACATCTGCAAGGATTTGCTCGTAGGCCTTACGCTGTGCAGAGCTCGATGTGGTACTCTGCAAGAGTTTCTGCTGCTGCAGAATTTGCTGTTGCAACTGGTGCTGTAAATGAATTTTAAGGTAATTTTCAGCAACAAATCAATGACAAATGAAAGTATATTTATCAGAATCAGAATTTTACCTGTTTCAGCAGCAGGTTGTGTTGCTCTGCTTGAGCAAGGTATGAGTAGGAGTCCTTGGCAAGGTTGGCGCTGCTGCTTGTATTGCTGCTTGAAGTATTACGAGATGATGACTGATTTGAGGAAGAATGTGGGTGCTGAACTGAAGTAACAGTGATTGAAAATGGAGGTTTGTTTGAGGACCCAGAAGACGAGTGAGTAGGAGTTGGTGTCCTAGATGACGACGACGCCGGAGTAACAGTAACTCCGGGAGGGATCATGGGTGTGGGCGATCGCCGCTTCTGCATAGTATCCTTGGCTGCTGATAAGCCCATGACAATCTCATCCAATTTTCTGCGTTTCATTTCCTTTCCAACAACAGGTTCATCTGCTGGGACAGGTACATTCTTCTTCTGCATTAGCTTACCCAACATGTCATCCAGTTTGCTGCTCTTACGTTTCCTGCCCATAGAGAAGTCTTGGGCTTCATCTTCCCCACCTGCCCCATAAGAGTCTTCACTTGGAGTCTTTGACTTGGGAGGTCCAGACAAATCCATAGCGCCACTACTACTAGATGGACTGGGCGCTGGTGAGGCTGTGGGTGGAGGTGTAGGCTTGGGCTTGTTAGGCATCGTAAATTTACCAAGATCATATGGCATTGATATCACCCTTGGACCCTGCTGATGAGCAGGCGGCGGCTGATGAGCTGGTGTAGACCTACGAGAGTCATCAGAGGGAGATTCGTCATCCCAAGAGAGAGGTGACTGCTTGGGTTGAGGTGTAGGTTGTCTTCTATCAGATTGCTGAACTCGGTCGAGCTGATGTCTATCAAGAAGCTGATGGCGTTCTAGCTCCTTGTACTGACGCTGCTGGCGTTCCATCTGCTCTCTTTGTTGCTGCTGACGATCATAGGGCCTTTCATAATGTCTATCATTTCTATCTTGTCTATCAAACCTGTCTCTCTCTGTTCTGTAGCCCATGTGGGAAGACTGGTGTTGATTTGAAGAATTTGTACTGTTAAGTAAGGCATGGAGCTTGGCTCTTTCAGTTTCCACATCAATGGCAATGTGTCTCTTCCTCTTCCGTATGAACTGATTGTACTGAGAAGACATAGAGCCATTGTCAGTGGTGATAGTTATGACATCAGAACTGTCAGAGTATGGTGTTGAGGCACCATCCCGCCTGTCGTTCACTGTCTCGATGTACGAAAGATCGACATCAAGACCGGAATTGTGATTGTTAGGAATAGTTGCTGTAACTCCGGGAGGCAAAACAACAGGTAACTGAGGCACTGTTGACTGGAAAACTGAGAAGTTTCTTGACACAGGCCATTCACCTTTCTCCACACAATGCACAATATGCTGCAAACGAGCTTCAATGGCCATGTCTTTGGGCCACTTGATCTGACTCTGGAAGCTTTGAGCAAGAAGCTGGGATACAGAGGGGTCCAGCTTGTCCATGGATTGCAATTGCTGCAGAGCTTGAGCACTGTTCATGCCTTGGAGGGATTGTTGAATTTGTGCAAAAGTCTGCTGGTTGAATGAGGCTGGTTGACTTCCAAAAGTGGGCTTTGGAGTAAAGGACTGTTTAACTGTAGTGGCTTGGGATGACGGAACCTTTTGAGAATCAAGAACTATTGTGTCAATTTCCGGAAGACGTGATAGAGGATGGACTACCTCAATATCGGGATACAGAGCTTTCAATTCTGATTGAACTTTCCCGTGGATTTCCTTCTCTATTTTAACATCAGGGCCACCAGATGAAGATTTGACCCCATCAGTAACATCTTTGGTGTCAACAGTTTCCTCCTTTGATGAAGGTGAACCTATTTTCACATCCTTTTTAGGCTCTTCATCCACAGTCTTGCTCCCTTCCTTTGAAGACTCTTTCTCAATTTTACCATCACTTTCAGCCTTGTCAGTGGGGCTTTCCTCCTTTTCTTTGCCTGTTTCAACAGTTTCCTCTTCTGTTTGTTCATCCTTCTTTCCCTCTGTAGAATCTTCGGTAACCTCTGTCTTTTCAGGCACTTTTTCAACTTTCTCTGCAATACTCTCCTCCTCCTCTGTTTTTTCTGCTCCTTTTTCGTCAATTTTATCATCTTTTGCTACATCAGCCATATCCACATCTAGGTTTTCAGTCTTAGAATCTTTAGATGCCTCATCGGAAGGTTTCTCTTCACTCTCTGTTGAAGTGGATTGCTTCTCTTCCTCCTGAGCAACCTTTGGTTCCTCTGGCTCCTTCTCATCTGTGGGAACAGCCTGGGTTTCAGAAGAAGTCTCTTTTTCCTTCACCTCGTCCTTTGCTCCACTAGTTTCAACTTCCATTTCTTCATCTTCAACAGTCTTCTTTTCCTTCACTTCAGTGTTGATATCAGCCTTTTCTTCAGTTTCACCCTCAGTCATTTTCTCTTCAGATGACTTGATTTCATCTGCTGCTAGTTCCTTAGGAGTATCAGTGTTTTCAGGAGTTTTCTCAATTTTAGAGCTAGTTTCAGTGTTGCTCCCTTCTACTTCCTTGGCACTCAAATCATTGGCTTCTACTTTAGGTTGTACTTCTTTTTCTTCAAGATCTATCTTGGGTTCAGAATCAGCCTTGTCAAGGTTCTGTTTGGCTTTGTCAGTATTGTCATCAGGCTCAGTTTTAACTACAGGAGGTTTGACATCCTCTTTTTCAGATTTCACAGCCATATCAACTTCTGGCTTCACTCCAAGTTTTTCAATGCTCAGAGTACCTTCACCTTTCTCAAGCTTAACCAGAATTTCACCCTTATCCATTCGGAGGATATCCTCTGGACGCTCAAGTTTCATTCCAGTCGCTGAATTTTTACTTTCCTGTTCAGGTTCTTTCTTTACTTTAGCAGAGCTGGTAAGAGATTCCCCAACTAGGAGTTTACGAATTATCTTCTGGAAAGATAATTCTGGATCATTCAGAATGTAGTGGTCAGTGCGCACAAGTCCATGTCTGAAAGAAAGCACAATGAACAATTAATAGATGCTAGAGTGGTGAAAAACTGTTGAACCATGTTATGATAACATTTTTTAGCAAGTGATAACATACTTGGCAACTCCAGCAAGAAGATCTTTATCATGTCGACCTGGAATCCACCACTCAGGCATGTCAGCAGATGTCTTGCAAAGTTTGAGACGTTCATCTAGTTTAGGATGATGGAGGATGTCTTCCCGAATTTTGCTCATTAACTCCATTCGGTCAAGCACCTTCCTGGCTCTTTCCTCACTTAAAGGTTCCACAGCCATGTCACTTTGTTCTAAAAGAAGAAAACAAAGATAAATTGATTTAACTCTTGCTTCCTTCTAAGTAAGCGTAAATCAAATACACAAATATACATACCTTCTTCAGCATTTAGTTTAACACCGCAAGTTCGTTTCAGCATAGCACAAAATGCTCGATAGTATTCAGTCATGGTATCGTCATACTTTTTCTCTAGATGGGCCATTAATCGGAACTTTGACCAATCAAACTGACCACTTTTCCTGTAAAAAGAGGTAAACATAAGTATCCAATTGAGCTGAAAAGGAAGTTTAGGGCATCAAATAATAGGCACATACCGATCAATTTCAACCCCATACATGGAGATGGCTCTCAGGAAATCAGCCTCTTCCCGTCTAGACCATTTCCTCTGGCTGCAATCAAGGCGCTGGCGTTCTCTCTCCCTCACAATTTGCTCTATCTTTTCTCGACGTTCCATCTTCTGCAAATAAAAGACAAGAACTTTTAGTAAATTGCATAATATTTAAGGATAGTCATACTAATTGGATTCACTTGAACATATTGGAAAGTATATATATTGACTATAATGGAAGCAATTTGGTGTCTTTTCACACCATAATGAGAAAAGCTTTAGCATAAATAGCAGCAGCAGTATTCGGACTAGTATTAGGTTGAGTAAGCAGAAACTACAAAGAGTTTGCTCGGTTGATGAAAATACAATCTATAAGTAGTACAAGCTATGGTATTCATATAGCTTGGAAGTGAATTTACATATTATTTGTTAATAGCTCATAACTGAATTGGGAAAATAGAATCAATAAGCTGTGTAGTAAAGATTGAGTAGAATGAGGCATAGATTAAAGGATGTAAGGGAGAGTTCCTTCACTGCCAGACAGCAAATAGGAATTAAAAAGAGCAGCAAAAAGCACTTGGCATTGAATTAAATGGCTGAGCTGTAACTTGAGCTAAGATTGAGTGCAGGCAGCAAGAAGGAAGCAAAGCCAAGAACCATGTGTTTTACTTACTTTTTAGAGTATCCAAATTTGGCAGAAAAATCAAGAATATAGTATGGTTTTAGTAAGGATCATCAGAAGGTATAAAACAAATTCAATAGAGGAGGTTTTGCACACAATCCAGCATAAAATTACAAAAAGAGGACATGTTGAAGGGGTGTTACTTGTGTCTTAAGCTGTTAATCTTAGAGAGAAATCTTAAGAGGTACATGAATGGATGTGGATAGACAGAAACCACAAGGTGAGAACAGGCGTTTATGCTCTTCACTGTTACTGATATAAGCTACAAGCAACAGAAAAAAAAAAGAAAGAAAATATCAGCTAGGGCATGCAGGAGCCATGCAAACAATGTGGGTTTTTAAATGAAGATACTTTACCCATAAATACATGGCTAGCTGCTGAAAGTCCACTCCGGGTGTGTTCAGAGCGTCTCTCAAGACAGCATGCTGCTCTCCCTCTACCCCTCGTTGCTACAACAACATGGACAGCTTGGTCAACTACAGGGACATTATCATGCACAAATATCCACACTAACTCTTGTCACTTCTTTAACAAGAGAACATCCTAATTATTTTTTTTTGTTGTTTTTGAATGATATAGTCAAGATAGTCAAACTTTAGCTAGAAAACAGCGGTCAGTTGAACTAGAGAATGAGCTAAGATACATGAAAATTATGATAAAAATAAAAGGCAATCTCTTCATTTAAATGTACCCGAAATAAAAACTTTCATAAACAACTTCTGAGGCAAATTAGCTACCTATGATTGATAAACTACTTGCATGCTCAATAATCCTCCACCAAAAAACTTTATTCTTGACTGTACTCCTAGATAGTTAAATATTTAGAATCATACTTCAAATCACAAACATTACTGGCAAACAACAATTTTTTCTACTTCACTTTCAAGTCACACCTGAAAAGTTTCATTTATAAACAGCAAAGAAAAACATTCCCAAAGAATGCGCAAAACAATCTACTAGCACTTGGTACACAGAACTACAAACTAGCAGAAGAGAGTAGAAAGAAACCATAAATAAGAACTTCAAGTTTACCAATGAAGAGCACAAAGGCAAATCACGCATTCACTGACTTTATGAAAAAAAGGGGAGGAGGGGGGAAAGAACAGCTAGATAGACGGGGAATTCACTTCTGCCGTCTCTAAATGAGCAATAAAATATGTATTAATAAATCCCAATGATCTGGAACTTTCATAACATCACCTTGAATTAGGCTTTGCATTACCAATAACATTGTTCAGGGAAGTTCTGATCAAATAACTGCATGTATCAATCCCATGAAAGACAAGACAATTCGTTGGATGACAAGTAAAATTGATGTATAACATACCTTGGCTTTCTGCATTTGCATAAGTTCTTGCTTTTTGAAGTTTCGCTGATAGGCTGTAATGACACGACGCAACCGAGTGTTCAGGTCGACAGCAGATGGCCACTCCATATCTTGAGTGTTGAGAGACTTTGATTCGTCATTGGCTTGAGATTCAGAAGCAGGGGATTGAGGAGCAGCAGAACTTGGCTTTGACTCGCCATCATCTGATTTCCCTGTATTTGAAGTTTCAGACCCATTGGCATCCTTTGAATCCTCTGCATCTTCAGGGGTCTTTAAAATTCCTTTCAAACGTCCCCGTCTTTCTAGCCCTTCATCCTCTTCATCACTCAGTTTATCTTCATCTTGCCTGCAAGGAAAGAAATTAAATTACAGGACTGAAGAATAAACACAAGATAACTAACTAACTTGTGTTAAAAAAAAAATGGCTCATAAGATGTTCCCAATCAGAGCCAAGGGAGTATTGTCAAGAGAGATCTCCTCACATGCCACCTATATTCAATTGACAAGCAAAGAATGGAGAAACTGAAAAACTGTATTATTTATAGAAGCTGAAGCAATGAACAGCAGCTCAAAAGGTAGGGTAGAATAAATAGGAAGCAAGTAACTTTGAAACTTAAAAGAAATTCTATCTTGAGGAGATTATGTTAATGCATCCTGTAGAGAAACTACATTGATTGTCAACTAAATAAAAACTAATTTTTAAATATCAACTACACACGTCTTGAGAGTACAAAAACAGATAACCATGAGATTCTCTTCGTACAATTCTTAAAAATTAGTAAAAATGTAATTTGAGCTATACTTACAGAGAACTACTTTCACCAAGTATAGCAGAACCTGGATCCAGGGGACCTAGACGAGCGAGGAATCCTAGGGCTGGGTCGTTTCTCATAGCAGCATAGTTTTCATACCCATGCTTAAATGTACCAACCAGGAGAGAACGGTCAGCATCTGAATCCCACCAATGCACAGGGAGCAGTTCACACGGGGGTGGATATACCGGCAAGGCACTGAAAAAATGCATGAATACAGCAAAATATCAGTAAAGGCGCTAAGCAAATTATATCGCTTGAAAATCTAACAAGAGAAGAATACAATAGTGGCAAAGCACAGTATGGCAAAGCAAAGTGTCTGGAACACCAGTAATTTGAAGATAATTTAAACACAAATAACAAGATTAGATTACAAGAATTGGGTTCATTTACTTTTTCTCTAGAGAGCTCCACAATTGGAATAATTGAATACTCAAGGGAAACGAGATACAGACAGCAAGCACTAGTCATTTTAGATAAGCTGGCCAGATATAAAAGAGCTAAAAAGTTCAGGTGCCATGTGTGTGCGATGGGAGGCATGGGCTGTGTGAGCATAAGCAAGATCTAATAGGTAATTGAAAGACAGAATGTTGTATTACCTGACAGGGACGTTATCAGATATTTGGTCCAACACCTCAGCAAGAACTTCATGCTTGATGTAATACAACAACCGCACTCTAAGCAAAACTCTGCAAAAGAGGAAAAAATGAATTACACAATTAAGATAACACAAAGATTTGAAATTACAGCAGTAAATTCAGCAAGTAGTTCTTCCCTTTTGAAATGAAGTAACTTACTTGTTAGCATGACGAAGAAGATGCTTCTTGTATGTTGGCTCCAAGTAAATGTCACCATCATATTTTTCACTACTACTCCAATGGTCTTTATCCATATTATTTTGACCAAAGTTACGCCCATCTTTAGATTTCATTTTCTTGGGTTTGCGACCACCTCGAGGGACAGGAGAATTTAATCCTGTTAAAATTGTGCGCATTGTAGTTCGGTAACAGTTTGCTTTCAGACGGATTTAAATGAAAAATAGATTACTTACCCATGTGATTTTTGTGGATGACTGTTTGTCCATTCTCTGTAGGCGTAATAAGATCCCAAATGAAAGCTCGGATTTTCTCATCTCCACGGTAAAACCGTAGGCAGAACAAAAGCTGAAAGAGGGTTCAATTAAGTAATGCACTAAATGGTATCCATGATAAATATTCTGTACCAAGAGTAAGTACTTACAATGACCCTAGCGCAGTCTTCAAACGCTCTGTCAGTCCAGCCTTTGCGGAACTGGCTAATTGACAAACATTCCTGCCATCTTCCCCATCCAAAAGTAAGAAGGCCACGCTCAACTTTGAAACACTCACTTCTATCCCAGCTTCCATACGCAATTTCGCCTTCTCTAGGTACATAGTCATCTGGTCTCCGATGTTTCTTATCTTTGCTCTTAGAAAGCTTATTACCTTTTCGACCTGCACACAAAAACAGAAACATGAGCCAAAGTGATACTTTATGAAGGCAACAAATGCAAAACTATGAATGATTGTTTCTTGTTCAACTACCTCTTCTTCCAAGGCCTTCCTCTTCTCCCTCATCAGAATCAGAATTAGACGATTCCAGTTCAGACATATTGAGGGTTGATTCATCATGCCCATATCTCTTGATCTGAGTTCGTCGCCTTGGTTCAGAAATCACCAAATTTTCCTGCAATAAAAACATAGTAAAATGAATGAAAGTCAAACAATGAATTGCAAGACATTTTACGCGAAACAGCCTCCATTCAGATATTATGAGAAAAGTTTAACTCAGCGAATGCCTAAAGCATCCTCAGTATTAGCATGGCTAGACATCATCATGGAGGTTCATAAAAAAAGACTTAAGAGAACTAATTTGTTAAACTCCACAAATAATCATTCAGATCACAGTTAGAATTCAGCGAATGCCTAAAGCACCCTCAGAATTAGCATGGTAAAACATCATAATAAGATTCATGGAGCATAATGAATATTTAATTGAATATTTAAGTAAAACTGTTTAAAGCAATGTTGGTCAGTGTGGTCAGTGCAAAGTAAGAAATCTACTCAAAATTACAGGTCTACAATAACACCCTATGTTCCTTCATTCAGATAACTTGAGAAACTTTGAACTCAGCGAATACCTACAGCATCCTCAGTATTAGCATGGCAAGACATCACTATGAAGGTACACAAGATATTATGGTGCAAAATCAACAGACAGGCAAAACGTACCTCTTCACATTTCTCAGTAGTATCAATCTCAGCTTTCTTTGCCCACTTCGTCCAGAAGTCAGGATCATCAATATTGATATCTTGGCGGGCAGTTGAGCACGCAAAACTGGCTTTGGAGAAGGTGGATCCTTTCTCTGATTCAATGGTAATGATCTGGGTTCGTCTTTCAAGAATTTGATCGATGTCTTCTTCACAGAATTTATCTGCATCATTGTCTTCATCCATAATAGCTCCGTACGCTCCTTTCTTTAACAGGTCCTCAATTTCTTTCTTGGTCAACTGTTTACTATTACCCGCGTCTTTTCCACTCTGAGAAGTGTTCATACTCTGTAGAATGGCCTTATCAAGACCTAGCTTGAGAGAGGCTTTGTCAAACATTTCTCGTTCATAGGTGTTGCGGCAAAGTAAACGATACACCTTCACCATCTTCTGTTGCCCAATACGATGACAGCGAGCTTGAGCCTGAAAATTAAGTCTTGTATCTTAGTATTTACTAACAAGAACATAACTAATAATTCACAAAATTAATATAAACAAACCTGTAAATCGTTCTGAGGGTTCCAATCACTGTCAAAGATAATAACAGTGTCAGCAGCAGTTAAATTGATACCCTGGCCACCAGCCTTGGTGCACAGAAGAAACACAAATCTATCAGAATCCGGTTTACAAAATCTATCAATGGCAGCTTGACGTAGATTTCCTCTGATGCGACCATCAATTCTTTCGAATGGGTACCTAAGATTGGGAGGTAAAATGTTAGAGCATGTAAAGAAAATACATACATTTCAATGCAGTAGTACTTCAGAGTTTCACAAGCAACCAGCGAACTTACTTTTGATACACAAGGTAGTCTTCAAGAATATCCAAACACCGTACCATTTGACTGAATATTAAGACCCTGTGGCCATTTGATTTCAGTTTAGGGAGAAGCTTATCAATTAGCACCATTTTACCAGAGGAACTGATAAGAGCCTTATAGTAAGAATCTGGATCTTCTCCACTGGCTATTTTAAAATCCCATTGGATTTGATCCTCAGCACCTGCAGAAAGAAAATGTCAAATGAAGTTAGGTTTAAAAATTAAAAAAATAAATAAAATAAAAAGTAAAATAGGACAAAATAGTCTAACCAATATTGAGAAGAGCCACAAGTTCAACTACAAAATAAAAAACAAACATATGCTTACCATTCAGGAGGTAAGGATGAATGCAACATTTACGAAGTTCCATCATAGTGTTCATCAAATTGGGAACATTATTAGAGGTGGTTCCTTTGGCAAGGAATGAGAAATTTCTTTCAAGAATACCTCTGTAGTATTTTTTCTGAATATTTGTAAGTTCCACCTAACACAGAAGATAATTGATGTGAGAATGGAATTAAATACACATTTCTAATGCTTACTTGTGGTGCCAAGGATATTTACCTCTACCACTGTTTCTTCTTTAGGAGCAATGCTCTTCTCAACGTCCTCTTTGAGTCGACGAAGCATCATTGGTTTCAACACTAGTTGAAGTTTATTAACTTCAGTTTCTGATTTCAATGCACCGAAGTCTTGAAGGAAAGCTTCACTGCTAGTGAACTGGGAAGGCTCCAGGAAGTTAAGAAGGGAGAAAAGTTCATTCACATTATTTTGAAGTGGTGTTCCAGACAGCAGCACTCGATGTTCCTGCAAAGTAAATTTATAATTAACAACCTCATAGATAATAGCTAAAACCCATAATTAATTCTCCAAGACATATACATACCAATTTCAATGAACGTAAACCTTCCAACAGTTTGCAATTTCTATTCTTTAATCTGTGAGCTTCGTCAATGACACAAAGACGCCAATTAAAACTTTTCAGTTCAGCAACATCAGTTATGATCATCTCAAAGGTGGTAATTAGGACATTGAATTTTTGGATATCACGAATGGTCTGCCCCCTATCATTTCTGTAGTAGAGCTCGTACTCCATAAGCATATTTCGGCTTGCGCCCCTGAAAAGAAGAATAAATTATTAAAAGGTCTGAATTGCTAAATTGTCAGGAAACTTGTTGAGTTGACTTACGATCCATGGTAAACAACAACATTAAGATCAGTCCATGCTTCAAATTCCCTTTGCCAATTTGGAATTGTTGAGAGAGGAGCAATAACTAGGAAAGGTCCTCTGATGCCATACTTGTATACAGAATACACAAATGTTAGGGACTGGATAGTTTTTCCTAGACCCATTTCATCAGCTAAAATACAATTTCGCCTGCAAGTACAGAAAAATTTAATACATAATGAACAATTGCTACATTCAATACTTTCCTAAGAGTTCTGAAAATGTTCACTTACCCATTATACCAAGAAAACATGAGCCAGTTCAATCCCTCTAGCTGATATTCTCTCAATGTGTTCCCATTCTTAAAAGTAGGAGACGAATCCATCTGACACCAGTCATCAGCAACTGGTCGCTTCTTAGGCTGCAACAGGAGGAGCAGTGTTAAAAATGACATGGGTAATTGAAGAGAAAAATAAATTCCTTGCTAGATGTTTTCTTACCCTCCATTGGTCTCTTGGAGGAACTTTACGGAATCGTTCAAATTCTGCAATTTTCAGAGGATCAACGTCTTCCTCTAGCTCCCAAGTGGAGTCTTCATACTGCAGTGAGCGCCATTTCACTAAATAATGCTTAACTGAATGGCCAGTATTTGGATCTTGCTGTTCTGTCACATCAAGGACTCTGTCCACCTCAACATAATCAGGGTTGAATGGGTCCTCCTCAAGCTGTAATGGATATCAAGTGTAAAAAAGGGAACAGAAATGACATAGTAATACAAGTAAATTATAGCACTTACATTCTCAAAGATGTTCGTTAGATGAGACATTTTCTGCATGAAACGTTTTATCTTTCCCTGCACTCTTTTGTCACCCTTAAGAAGTTCCTCTTCAGTTTTCCACTCACAGTGAAGATAAGAAAAGTTTCTGTACTTCACGTAAAATTCATCAACTTCAACCCATTCCTTCTCATCATCATTCTTTTCTTCATCTTTCTTTTCTTCATCTTTCTTTCCATCCTCCTCCTTTTTAATTGCTTCCTCTGCCTCTACCTTTTTCTCCTTGTCATCATCTTGGTCTTTATCGTCATCCACTTTTTCCTTTTCTTGTGCTTCACCCTCATCTTCTGGGTCAGTTTTCTTAGATTCATCTGTCACTGGTTGACCCTTCTCACTGGCATTTGTGGTCTCTTCATCAGCTTTAACAGCATCAACATCTTCACTCTTTTCCTTTTCTGCTTCATCTTCTTTAGGCTTTTCACCATTATCACAGGTTTCAGTTTTTGGAGATTCATCTTTTGTTTCTACCTTATCACTGGAATCAGGCATTTCATTTTCAGCTGGCGCAGCAGGAATTTGAGGTTCTGGGTCCTTCCTCAATTCACGCTTTCCCTTCCTAACAGCCAGAATGTGCTGCACAACCATTGTATCCTCTTCACCAGGGTTCTACAAAGAAAAGACAGAATGTTATAGAAAAATCCGCACTCTTGTATGAGATATGTAAATTCACAAGTACCTTAAACTACTTACAATGTACACATAATTGGGTTTAATAGGCACTTCGGCTGGTTCCACTTTTTCACCCTTTTCCACCTTGGCAACAGGTTGCTTAGGTTCCTTGGGCTCCTTTGGTTCTTTAGGATTTTTATCCTCATCATCAGAGAAACGCAACATGTCATCATCAACATACTTCTTACGATGAGTATTTCTGGCTGAGCGACGTTTCTAAGCACATAGAAAAAAAAAAGGCACAGTTAATTACATATGGCACTGAAATACTAGATTTGGAAAGGTGTATAACAAATTACACTTACAAGAACTGATCCTTCAGCATCTTCCTCTGGAGAGGCTGGTGGAGTAGCAAGCAAGACATCATCAACCTCATCTTCATCTTTTTCATATTCCTTCTTCCTCTTTTTACGACGGGAAGATGAACCTCCACCGCCGCCGCCACCACCGCCGCCGCCACTACTGCCACCACTGCTCCTACAAAAACAAAACAGTAAATGTGAGTTAAAAATGTTAAGAAACTCAACTCATTAAAATAAAATTAGAAAAATTAACATACTTTTTGGATCTAGTAGCAGCACCCGCTTTGGGTTTAGATCTTGATCTTGACTTGTTTTTCAGAGGTGAGCCTTCTTGCGTTGAATCTAGAGTAGTGTCAGGGTCAGTTGCTGGGGCACTTTCAGGATTATCTTCATCAGGCATGGCTATTGATGAAGTTTCGTCTGCATCTGCATCTGCTTGCAATGGAGTCTCCACATTTGTATCATCATCTTCAACTCCATCCTCATCATCTCGTTTCTTCTTTGGAGTTCGCCTTCTGGGTGCTTTTTCCTCACCTGAAGTCTTAGTTTCACGCTTTTTCTTTTCTTTTGGTGTTTTTGCTTCCTTAGCTGCTTTAGGAGCTTTAGGCTCTTTTGGAGCCTTTTCCTTTGGTGCCTTTGGAGTTTTAGGTTCTTTGGCCTCTTTGGGTTCCTTTGGCTTTCTGGACCTTGGTTTCCGTGCTCCCTTTTTCTTGTCACCATCATAATCTGACAGCTGTCCATCATGTATCTGTCCAGGAAAAGGCAATCCACCAGACGGAATTGGACCACCCATTCCACCCATGTGACCCATGGGTCCCATATGACCCATTGGACCCATAGCTCCCATAGGGCCACTAGGATACATGGGAATTTCACCAGGTTCAAGGCCTGATTGCTGTGACATCATGGGATACTCAAGAGGCTGTGTAATGCCACTTGACGTTGACACTTCTGACTTTGAGTCTGACGAACCAGGAGTTGGTTGCATGGGTGAGTGGAGGCTAGGTGAAGGCTGCATTGAGGAAGGAGCTAAGTAAGGCTCCGGAAGTTGGCCAAGATCCTGGGACGTGGCGTCACTGGAATTGTCGAGTTTCAAGTCTGGCGGTGGCACTGATGGAATGGGCGTGCTCGTCTCACTCTTCGTGTCCGGAGGGGAGGGTTCGAACTGGGGCGACTGTAAGTTGGTGTCCATCTGGGATGGAGTCGCGGCCTCGCTCTTCATTGGCGCTTCAGTGGGCATTTGAGGCGTCAGTGACGGGGGCTGCAGCGGCGGGGGCGTGTCCAGAGACGCCGGGTGGACGGGCTGCGACTGCAGGGTCGGCGCCTGCAGGGGGCTGGGCTGCGGGGGCTGATGCGGCTGCGGCGCCGGCTGCGGTGGCTGCTGCTGCTGCTGCTGCTGAGGGGGCTGCGGGGGCTGTGGCTGCGGTGCAGGTGGTGCCTGGGGCTGGACTTGAGGCGGAGCTTGCTGGTGAGGTTGCTGCTGGGGCACTTGTGGGGGCCCTGGTTGCATCAGAGACCCGTGCGGGGGGCCGAGGTGAGGCACTGGCGGTCCGGTGGGCCCGGTGGGCCCCGTGGGGCCTAAAGGACCCGTGGGCCCCGTGGGCCCCGTGGGCCCCATGGACATCATCTGGCCGGGCTGTAGGCTAGCTGGGCCCGGTGGTCCCGGCGGCCCGGGGACAGGTGGCCCCCCCATGTGAGGGGGTAGGAGGCCCCCCATGCGCGAGGGCGGTCCGGGCTGGGGCCCCGGCGGGCCCGACAGTCCAGGCAGGGGTCCCGGGCCCGGCCCAGGTCCTGGCCCAGGCCCGGGCCCGGGTCCCGGACCCGGCATGTGATGAGGTGACATGTGCGGAGGCATGTGCCCGCCCATGTGAGGTGGGCCGCCCATGTGAGGCGGGAGCCCCGACATGGGCATGTGCCCCGCTAGTCCGGGGGGCATGCCAGGGTGGTACGGCGGGCTACCCATGTCCGGGCCGGGCATGTTGTAGTTGGCGGCCGCGGCAGCAGCGGCGGCTGCAGCTGCGGCTGCTTCTGCCTCTATCTGCTGCTGCAGGGCGAGCTCCGCCTGGGCCTTCTTGGAGCGCGGCTTCTTGGCCCTCGGCGTGGTGGACTTGCCCCTGCCCTTGCCCCTGCCGCTGGTGGGCGCCGGCGGCTGGTACGGGCTCTCCATGGGGCTGTAGCCGTACAGGCCTTGCTGCTGCAGCAGGCACTGCGGCCCTCCGTTGCACCGGTCGCTAATCTCGTGCCGCTGCAGAATGGCCAGTCGGTTCTGGAGCTGGGGGATCTTCTGGTGCTCGGGCCCGGGCGGCATGCAGTACAGCTCTTGGATCTGCTGCTGCAGCGCCGCCATCTCTTGCTGGTGGCTCATTGGACCCTGGAATGGATACTCTCCGGGCATCATGCCCATCGACTGCGCAGACTGAGGGGCTGTCTGGCCCTGCGCGCCGTACATCGAGCCGTGCATGCTGTCCATGGAGCTGGCCCCCGGCCCCGAGGGCCCATGTGATCCAGGACCGTGTCCTGGCCCGTGACCTGGGCCGGGACCGTGACCCGGGCCGGACCCGTGCGGCCCGTGGGGCATCCCTGCGTAGACGTGTCCGCTGCTCCCGTGCATCTCCTTACTACCGTAAGGCATGCTATTGGCTCCCATGTAGCCACTATAACTAGACGGGTAACTCTGATTCATAGTACCATGGCTCATCAAGCTACTAGTGTCAGGTCCACTACCAGCTGGACTGCTGTTGGGATCCACAGTTGGCTGCGACTGTGGACCGTTCAGTTCAGACAAGCTGCTAGTCTTGGTCCCTTCTTTCTCTGCTGCACTTGCCGGAGTGCCTGGGGCAGGGCTGTATTCAGGCTGAGGTGCAGTAGTCCCCGTTGATTCTGTGGCCCCTGAAACTGAGGCTGGCTGAGTTGATGAGCCTGAAAAAGACAAACATTTGTATAATACAGGTAAACTTAGTTGTAAATGGATTAAAATGATGCAAAGTTCATGACTTACCTGACTGTGAATCTACCATTCCCATGCTTCCATTCATACTAAAAGCAGAACGATTACTGCCTTGTTGACCCCACTGCGGTGATACTGGGGTGCGTGCACCTAAAGGAGATGATTGCGGCTGACCCATTTGGCTACGAGGCCCATAACTAGGGTAATCAGATCCAGGTGCCACCTGAGGCATCACCATTTGCTCTAACTGTTGTAAAGTACTCTGTTGAGAAGGAAATGAGGATTGTGGTGTTGGGGTTGCAGACTTGGGCCGAGGAGATAAAGTTGCATGAGGATGAGGTGAGAGAGTACTGGGTTTGGCAGGAGACATCACAGGTCTTGGCGACATTTGTTGAGGTTGTTGTGGCCTAGGACTCATTTGAGGTGACAATTGAGGAAAAGGAGCACGGTACTGCGGGCTGGCTCCTCCTATGCCACCTTGAGGTCCTTTTTGACCAGCAGGATACTGCGGAGTGGATCCTACGTCAACACCAATAGGCCGAATGATAGGCTGGCTTGGTTGCTGCCCAGCTTGGGGTCCCTGACTCTGGGCCTGTGAGTGAGGAGTCGGCTGGGCAGGCTGTGAAGGTTGAGATTGAGGTTGAGATGAAGCTTGCTGCTGTTGCTGCTGTGGTGTGGCCTGCTGAGACTGCTGTTGGGTAGTTGATTGTGGTTGTCCAAAGCCAGTAAAGCCTTGCGCATAAGATTGGCTCTGCCCAGATGTCATATCTGACATTTGCATTTGAGATTGACCACCAGGATACTGAACATGATGCGGCATTCTTGCTCCAGCCTGATGCATTGATCCATAGCTGCCATATGATGCACTTGCAGCAGGATAATTCATACTTTGAGAATTTTGTGCATGGTACTGCTGCTGTTGAGTGCTTGGAGGCTGTTGTTGGGTAGGCTGTTGTTGCGATGCTTGATGAAGAGGCATCCGTTGCTGTTGCTGAGCAAGACTATAATTGCTTGTAGGAGGCATATTCTGATGGGGTTGCATCATTGAACCCATCATACCCTGCTGATTTGGATATTGCTGTGGAGGGAGCTTTGATTGGCTGCCCATAGCACTTGGATCTTGATAGCCCATGTGAGGCTGGCGGTATCCTCCCTGAGCCATTTGACTGTAGTGTTGCGCTTGTTGTCTATAATTAGCACCACTATTCCAACCTTGCATATTACTGGAATCCCCCATACCCATTGATTGATCGATTGAATACATATTGTCCATGCCACTGTATCCGTATTGACCTGGGGCCTGCGACTGAGGAGCCATACTCCTCACATAGCCCCCACTCATACTTGAAGCTGCGCTGGAAGGATGGATGGGCCTTGCTGCATCACCATACCCGCTGTGATTTTGGTGGTACATGGCCTGTGAAGATGGGTCCAAATGATTAGAGCCCGCGGGGAAATCACCCCCAAATGATGCAAGCTTCTGAAGGGGTGACTCTTGCTGTTGAGCTTGTGCTTGAGGCTGCTGCATATGTGGATAGGCAGCTGACTGCTTCTGAAGTGAGTCCTGTGGCATGTGAGGATACGGCTGTTTCTGCATGGAAGGGTGTTGCTGCATGTAGGCGGATTGCTGCTTCTGAATTGCAGCAGCCCCTGCATCGCCTGACGGGTATGCATGTTGCTGCTGTTGCGACTGCTGCTGTTGCTGTGAAGGTGGAGCTTGTTGTTGCTGCTGTTGTTGGTAGTCACCTCCGCCTCTTGTTGCCGCCGATGGGTCATAATTGTTGGATCCCAGGTCCAACCCAGCCAGCACGCTTCCAGTGACATCCTCACCAAACAGATCGTAAGAGTCCATCCTCTAAACGTGGGTGCCGAAACTGCTGGGAGCAGCAGCAGAGTGCGTGTGTATCGGTGTGGCTGCCACTCCCATGGTCAATCCAGCCGGCCTTATCCAGCACCACGGCCTAGGCCAGCCTGCAAACAGAACAACACAGGACATCATTAGTTCCATGTAGCACAAAATCAATTACAATATGTACAGAAGAAATTTGAGCAATCACAACAGCTTTTGCTAAACACAGGCAATAGATTAGTTAGAGAACACAATAGCAAAAGGTGTAAGCTGTGATAATTAAAAAACCTGCAGGAAACATCCAAGTCAATTTGAATTTGATGTGAGCACAAAGCAGACAGAAAACACTGATAGAAGTGGGTGCCTATTCTTAAAAATGTGAAATATACAAGCACCAACATTCTTAACAATTAGGCAAATGAATGGATTTTTATCAATGACATTAAGTAGAAAAAATCTTCAAATTTAGTCACATTAATACAAAAATTACTGTCTCTATTTTTAATATCAGAAAAGAAAATAATCCATGATTCTAATTAATTGATTAGGTGATGGTTGATTTGTTCCAGTTTCCGAGCCCTTGAGGGATGACGAAGAATATTCCTGATGAAACATGCCACATGGAAGGGGAAAAGCTATACGCTTACAGATCAGTCGCAATGTAAGAGCTATAACCTCTCCCCCTCCAGGAAGCAAAACTCTTCTATCTTCATTTTGGCTGATGATGATGCATGAAATTTAATATTTAGAATTATCAAAATAAACACACTACTTTTTTTACTTTTTTTCTATGGATGTAGCTTATTTAACAGTAAAAATAAGTCGAGTAAGCCAAAAGTAGAACAAAATGTGACATAAAAGGGCTTGAAAACTTTATGAAAGGTTAGTAAGCACACTCAAAACAAACACATCTTAACTAGGGAAGTAATTTGTAAAAATAAAACGAAAGTTACACAAATAGTAAAATCAAATAACAAAAGAGCACAGAAAATAATGGAAAGTCTCAATTCTAGCAAATATAAACATACGGGGAGGGTTTCCTCCTTCAATACACGCTATGTTTATACACGACTTGCTTGGTGTCGGGGCAGAAGATACCGCACTCCCACCGTACGCGCGCGAATTTAGAGTTACTAAACACAATAACTTGTGGAACTCTTCCAAAATGTGTTTAAAAGGTAGACGGATAAATCCCGTCAGAAATACAAACGATTTAGTTTCCCAAATACTTCGCCGACATTGATATTTCACAAAGTAGGTAACCCAAATGAACCGATCATGCAAAACAGCCTAGTAAGGTTAGATTTGGCGACGAAATTACACTATTATTACGCAGGTATAGCGAGCGTCACTAAAGGAGTGAGATACAAAAACACAAATCCCAATTTTTTAAATGTCAAATTTCCGCAAAACAACACTGTTTAAAGCCTACGTTTTAGGCACTTACGAAACGAAAGCTGATTGACAGGAGGAATACAAATCCAACACCCCAGCTTCGAATGAGGCTAGGCAGAGTCGGTAGCCGTTTATCCCACATACACGAATTACCAGCACCAAAACAACAAGCCCCAGCTACACTATTCAAACTTATTAAAATAGTTAGCGGTAGGTTGACCTATTCACATAGCCTATGCCTACCTGAGGCAACTTCACAAATTTTAACCACACAGATATTGGGGCAGGCCGCCAAAGCCGATGTCTGCGGACTTATACACCACACAAAACTTCGACGTGGACAAAACTAGGGCGGAAGAATTCCTCTTTTCTTTTCCTATCATTGCGGCAAAATTAGCGGGACCCTAAGAACAATGAACTTTATGAACGCCATTTGAAGTGTCCTCTTTCGGCTTGGGTGCCACAGAACGCTCGATAATTCTGTGAACGGGGTTTTCGCCGGCAGCGCTATGCGCCTACAACGCGAACCAGGGCGTGGTTACAAAACTGTTTTACTTCACTCCGCCACCATAGAACGCCTTTACTTACTATAAATTAGAATCCAACGCGTTCAAGTCTAAATTTAATGAAAACTTCCTTCTTCCCACATCTTACTTTAGGTATCACATAAAATAGCACATATTGCTTTGAGAGCGTCGATCTAATTGGTCAGAATAATGTCATCTGTATGTGTTTCCTCGTAAAAGCTGACCAATGAGAGCTAAGCTTACATACGGGCATTAGAAATGTGGAAACCGAACAGCCAATGGGAGAGAAGCATTTAGTCAGGATCCTACCCACAATGCATTGTACACAACGCAGGTTCAAATTTACTGCCGGCAGAAAAAAAAGGCACAATTTCATTGAAATTGTATCAAAATTTTGTAATTTGTTCGTGGGAGATATGAAAATGTCATTGTCCCACGTTCATGAAGTTCGAGTTTGTCTCTATAGACCCATTTTCTGTTATTAAAAGAAATCTCCTTGCAACATGCTCTCGGCGAGAAGCGTTTAGGGGTTTAGGATGGTTTTATCGTTTAGGTGACGAAAACGTGGAGTTGTTGGCCCCTCTATGACTGATAGCATTACTTCAATTTGTCCTTCTATGTAGGATATCGCCTCGTCTTGGTATTCTCATGATGTCGGTGTACTAACTTCGTAGTTGGGACAAATGGGGATGGCGATATGAGAAGCTCGGGGCAGAGGGCGCTAGTGGGCTGTGAGTTCAACTGTGGTGCGCGCGATTCAAACTCTGCTTGTTGTAGGGGTACCGAAATACGCGTTTGCGAAACGGGGAAGAAATATAGAGAGTAAAGGTTAACACTAGATGTAAGATTGGATAGAAAATAATAGATTAAAGTCAAGAAACATTCCAATTCCGTCAAAAATAACCTGTTAAATCACATTAACGAAGGCAGGTAACGGTATGTTCAAATCGAGGGAAAAAAAAAGCGTCTCTCAATGACATAAACGTTAAATTAGCAAGGGCACTGTCATTTATCGGATGCTTTCACTCAGGCAGACGTAGATTTTAATATTAAATGATTTATTTCATGTTTTTATAGCAAAAATACGATGAGAGGAAGGCTCACGGCAGCCGCGGTAGGTCGGCCCAACTAAAACGACTCGCCCTTTATTACGGCGAATAATTTCCTCTGCATCTCTTCGTCAGAAATGCACCCTATGTCTATTGTCCCCATTAACACAAAAAAGTCCCGAGATTTCGGTCAATTTCTTTTAAAACAAGCACTTATTCGATGCCACTGTTACCCATATGACACAATGGGGAAGCGCGGTCTCGAAGCGAGAGTTGAACTCATGGCCCATTAGCGCTCCTAGCGGCCGCAAGTGGCAGTCGCCATCCCCATGGGAGCTTAGCTTCTAAATCGTTGGCATTACCGCGAGGCGCGCGATTCGAACCGATAGAGCCACTGCTGGGCGTTTTGGCTTTGGGCCGCTGAGTTTGAGGGTGATGAATTGGGAAATGTAGTAGAAAATTGGAGAGGATTAAAGTTTTAAAATTGTATAAGTTTTATTCGAAGAAATTAGTATGGTAACTAACAATGGGTACAAGTAGAATGGCATGCTATGCGCACAATTATTTCTTCAGGAGAGAAGAAAAAGTCCTACTAAACAAAAACAAAAAAATTAAATAAAACTTAAAAGTGTTCTTTGTGATAACAATAACCCACTTGACTAGCATTATTATCACATGTCTATTTTTTACAACCAGTCAATCACAATAATTCTCTCTAGTAATAAAATTACAAAACTGAATACCTTTACAGGTACAGACTTAATCTATAATTATTATCCTAAGATTGGTATGCACTAGAAAGGCTACAGTAAATGACAAGAATTCAACAGACACGATATATTAATCAAAATCAAGGTCAGGTACTTTTCAAATACAAGAACTCAAAGTGGCTCCTGATTAAGCAAAGGATAGGTAGCTTAATATTATTTCTTTTTGTCTAAAAAAAGGAGAACACTAGAACATAAACAATAAATCCATACAAATATCACTGAAGAGTTTTTCAAAGACGCAAGTAAAATTATTTACAACTTGGAAATTTGATGCTAAAGATATGGTAGATGGTACGTATGATATGAATAAAGAAAACATGGGAGCAGAGTGAAGTACGCATTAAGAAAGGAAAAATAATTATTCACACAAATATTTGATTGAGCACAAATTGTGCTCGATAAATAAACCAAGAATTAGACTGAATTTACTGTAACATAATTTTCGACAACTGAGGCTGAGCTCTGACTGCTTGCTTCAGAGCAGCTGATGGCAGCAGATGGTGGTTCTGTTAAATCTTTCTCTTTCCCAGGGCCATCACAGGATTTATCTTTCCGTTTAATATCCACCTCTCTGTCATTTCCACCACAATTATCAGATTCTGATGCATCTAGGTTGTCTTTATTATTACCATTTTCACTAAAACTTTCAGATTCAAAAGTTTGGGGATTTATATAAACTCTATTTGATCCATCATTGCTGTCATCATTCAACTCGGCAGGTAGAGGAGGGAGAAAGCGATCAGATGTAACATTAGATCCTTTATCCTGGAATATCATGATCTTTCCTTTAGATTTATTTTTACCAGAAAATCCAGAACTGGTAAACAGTTCAAGCCCATTACAGATCATATACGCATCAGGTCTGGGGGCTTTACTGACGTCAAAATGTAGTTTAGAGTGATCACGTAGAAAGTGCTTGTTGGGCACAGAGTAATCACAGTGATCACAGACAAATGCACTCCGCGCACCTGAGACACAAACATGGCGCCTCATGTGACTCTCAACTTGATCCCTTCTAGGACTGGAGTATGGGCAGTGAGAGCACCAATAATTTTTATCTAGTGATTCCCGTGAAATGGCTGCTCTTTTAGCACGGCGTTGTTGCAACACCATAATGGCCTGCTTGTCAGCAACTGACAGCTTTTCTCCTTTCCCTCCAGTCGTTTTGGCAGATCGTGTTGGAGAAATTGGAGGAGGGGTGGGTATGTTTTCAGTGTCTTCAGGGACCATTTCCTTTGTCTCACTTGGGCTTGATTCTGGATCAATCTTTGAAGCCTCTTTTGCTTCGTCATTTATCTTATGTCTACGGATATGTTGAATGTGATTGGCCAGGAATTTGACAGAATAATCACATTGTGGGCATTTGTAACGTTGCTTTGAACCATGAAGACTCATATGAACAACAAACTGATCATACTTCTCAAAAGCAGAAGGGCACTTTTTGCATTTATACTTTTTCACTTTGACTCGGCCATTTCTACAGAGTGTTGGATAAACAAACTCTGGGGACCCAGACGCATCAGCACTAGTTGTAGAAGAAGGAGATTTGGATGGGCTGTTTTCCGTATCTTTGACTTCAGCATCAGACTTCTCTTGAATACTAGCTCCCTCCAGACTATCAACCTCCTCAGGAAAGTCTTCCCTCTCATCAACATCTATTTTGATGCTGGGGCATGGGATGTCTACATTAGCACTGCCATTATCATCACATGTCTGGGCCTCTTCTTTATGCACAATCGAAGGATGTTCTAATGGATTCATGCTCATGTTATTTCCTGAGTCACCGCTTAATGAAGCTGGGACTTCCATTTGACCCTGGAGAATTTTTTTGGCTACAGTGCGCCTACAGCCATGTGACATCATGTGCTTGACAAGGTCACCATAGCTTTTGACAGCATAATCACATATTCGGCACTTGTGAGGATTGTTGCTTCCATGGAGAGCAAGGTGGGCTTGATACGCCTCATTATTAAAGAATGCAGCAGGACACTTCAGGCATGAGAACCGGGGTAAAGGTGCAAGTGGCTCTTCATATTCTGGGGTAGTGGCAACAATCCACAAATTACCTGGGATCCCTGATTTAGTGGTGTCAGACACAATTCGAGGCATAGGAAACTCCTTGTGAACTTTGTACATGTTCATTAAAGCAGTTGTTCTATCTTGATAATCTGCTGTGTGGACCTTAAAATGAGCCTGCAAATGGGGCCTCTGCCTTGCTGTGTACGTACAATGATCACATTTATGAACAAGATACAAATTGTGAAAACGAGAGTGAATGCCTAGTTCTTTACGGAACAAGAAACGTGCTGGGCATAAATTACAAAAGTGAAGCTGTTTTTCGTCAACAGCATCTGATGCTATAGGATCACTACCATCATTTAACGGCTTTAGAGGAGAACATGGTGGAGATTCTGCCGAGTCTTCTACAGGCTCAGCAAATGGTTCACCATCCAACTCTAAGTTGAATTTCTTCTTCATAGCCAAAACCGCATCGGTAAGGGACTGATTTGGGTCAAGCAGACTCATAACATTTATCCCAGTCAACTTATTTTCATTTACCATGTCCACAGCTTCTTTAGGAGGAGAGCTCTTTGAAAGGGTTTCATCAATTTTTGATTTAAGACTATACTTTTCCATTATTTCTTTCATTTGAAAAATCTCATTCCTATAGGGGTCATAAAATGTATATGACAGTGGATAATTTGCAGAGTGCACTTTAGTGTGAGTTGATAAAACTCCAGCATTGTTGCAAACATAACTGCAATCTGGACAATGATATGGAGAGTACTGTCCTGAGCCTTCAGCTCCATCACCACCAGGAGATGATCTCTTCAAATGCATTTTTTCATGCTCTTGCATGTTTGCTTTTCTTAAATTGACATGAGGGCAATATCTGCAACGCAACATCTTCTGGAGCCTATCATCACGATACACCCAACAAACAGGGGCTTCAGTCATGTTTGTAAAATCGAGAGGTGGTGGGCGTAGTGGTTGGTTAGCTGACTGCACTTCAGTACTGCTAGAGGCTGGTTCCTAAAAAAGAAAACAAATGGGTTACAAAAATAAGAGGAGAGGAAGGCTGAATGATACACATATCTGCTTTTGCTGCATCCCACCTGTTCTGGCAGACCTGCTTCTTTTTTAATTTGAACTTTAGTTACTGCAGTTTCTCTAATAGATGAATTTTGTGGAGTTGCAACCTTTCCAGAGACACTAACACTACTTTCTGGCTTTGAACTTGGTTTATGGACAGTCATATGTTGAATTACTTCCCTGAAATCAGAAAAGGAATGCATAAAATTTATTGTTTTAGGAGAAGGGCAAATAATGTAATAAGGGGTACCCTACTTACTCTTTAGTAGAGACATAGAACGGACAGTAGAAACATTTGAACAGAACATCACTTCTTTCCTTATGGCAGTTCACATGGGCTTGGAAGGTTGTTTCAGAAATAGACACATAAGGACATACGTCACATCGGTAGGGTACCTTCCGTATTATGGTTGGTGGAGCCTCATTTTTCTTCTGTAAATCAATGTTTGTATCTTGTGTGCCACTAGCCTGTGAATTCTTTTTGGCCTATAAAGAAAAATAGTATTAAGCAAACAGGTGTACTTTTGCAAAGTTACAAGTTTCTAGTTAATCAGTTTCACTAACCAGAGCAAACGCTTCCTGTTGTTGCCGGTAATGCCCTTTAACATGAGCAAGCACCACTGCTCTATCACCATCCCTGTAAAATATTTGTAATTTTTTTTTTTTAGTATACTGGCACGAGTATTACTGCATTTTCTCTTAGTCTCTGAGAACAGCTATTTACCTGAAGTGGCACTGTTTGCATCTCCATACTGTTTTCTTTATTTCTGGGTTTGATTTTTTGGGGTCTGAACCCACTACTGGAGTCTCAGCCGGCCTCTTGAGAGAATGCTGTGGCTGCTGCTGGGGCATTGTTTGGCCTGGTTGCTCTAGGGGTTGTTGCCCTAAGCGTGCTCCTCCAGGTAGAATGATGACCTGAGTTGATGAATGTTGGGCTGCAGCTTGAAGAGGAGGAGGAGGACGTAGTAATGCTCCAGGTGATGAGGTGGGAATAGAAACAGTGCGAGGTGCAGGGGCTCTTGTGAGTTTGGGAGGTGCAGGTAAAGTAGGAACAGACTCTGAGGACGTCGGATTCACTTGGCCCCCATTCACACTTTGCTTATTGTTTGTATTTAGGAGTGATGTCAGAGTATCAATAATTTGTTCTGCAACATTGAGCCAAATGTAATGCTTGAAATATTTTGCATAGTTTCTCCGGCCTGAATCATCTGTCATTAATGTTTTGGCATCAGAATGGTTGTTATCTCGGGCTTCTTTGATTCTGATATGCTTGGTGATGTCCCAGCGCCAATTTGATCTATACATGCAAACTGAACATGCAAAGGGCTTTTTGTTTGCATGACCAACCATGTGAACATGAAATCTTGATGCAGTGGCAGCCCAAAAGGAGCAGTGAGGACATTTGAACACCTAGAAAAACAAAAGAGTTTGTTAGTGGTTGCTTATAGTCACACTGAAAATAAAATATGGTGTTCAGTGAGTTTTCTTTCAAATTCAATCACAGAGCAAATCTGACCAAAAGTAAAGGTTGCCATGAGGATGTAACTTAAAAAACTAAGGAAAAAGAACAGATATTTTGACATAACCTCCCCCAAAGAATGGCATGTTAGGAGACAAGTAAAAGGAATGAGGATTTCCAAATCAATCACAATAATCCTCCCCTAAATATACTACAGTTCCAACGCTGGTGTTTTACCCCGTTCGAAATAGAGGCAGAAGACAGCGCAAGAGTTTTCGTTCCCTCGTTAACCCAACCGTTACCGACGGTCCGGGCAACTTTTGATACAATAACCTCACCAACCACGGGGGCGAGCGGTGGTGTAAACAAAGAGACCACCCCGCATGTAACAACGCACCTTCTTGGCGGCCACAGCTGGTGTCGGCACATTCTCCTTTGCCGCCTTGGCCTCGAAGTCGCCCCTCTCCAAGACCGACCCGTACCCGGGCGCCGTTTCGACGCCCACGAGCGAGGCGTCAGCCTTCGGCACGGCGTCGTCATGCAGGGGCGGGCCCACGTACAGATCGTCATCCTCGTCGTTGACGGCGACGGCCACGTGCGCGGCCGCGTTGTTGGCCTCGGTGGCGGCCGCGATGTCGCTCTCCATGCCCAGGTCCGCGTCGGCGCACGTGAGTCTGCCGCTGGGGCCGTCGGCTGGCGGGGGCTGCTGCGCGGGCGAGAGCGCTGCTGGAGCCTGCTGCTCCATCGCAGCCGCCGCGGTGGCCTTGGCGCACGCCTTGACGTGCTGCGCCAGGTCGGCGCTCGTCTTGCACCGGTGACGGCAGTGCTGACAGCGCGTGGACGTGCCCAGGGCGCGCGACGTGCCCTGGTGCAGCTTGTTGTGGCGCGTCAGCTCCGACAGGCACTTGGCCTCGTGTCCGCAGTGCACGCACACCAGCTCGGACCCGTCGCCGGGCGCGCTGCCCGGGTACAGCCGCAGCTGGTCGAAGAACGAGTTCTTATTCTTCTTGGCCGTGTCCGCCGCGTGGGCGTCGTCGGCGTTGGCAGCCGGCGCGGCGCCGTCGACCGGGGCGACCGGGACGGCGGCGCGCACTTGGCCCAAGGGCGTGGCCTGGATGGGGATGAGGTTGGGCAAGGGCTTGGCGGGGCGCTTAGCCGCCGGTGGGCCCAGCTGGTCCCGGGGCGCCACCTCGGCCGTCGTCGGCATCGCCGCGGGACGCTTGGTGTGCTCGGCCGACATGTGCCTCGACATGGCGGTGAAGAAGGGCGTCCGGAAGGAGCACAGCGAACACCGCAGTGGCAGCCGAGTGCTGGGCCCCGCAGAGGCCGAGGACGGCGTCGCCGGCCACGACGGATGTGCACCCGCGCGCCCTGGGGAACCTCCGGAGTCCGCTGACGGGCGCCGGGGCTGGTCCGCGTCTAGGTCGGTGTCTTCAGCAGCAGCCTGCAAACAGCAAACAACATCGTGTTATTGTTTGGAAGAGGATGGGAAGCAAAGTGTGTCCGTCGCGTCAGCGGCAGCAGCAGCAGCAGCATCTTCCCGGGGGCGTTGAGCAACGCACGGGGAGCAAAACTCACTCAACGCTCGCTGCCTCCTCCCTGCTTCCTGTCTTCAGACAAACTAAACTGCCCACCACTACCACCACCGCCGCCGCTGCAGCACACACTCACACACCGCCGCTGCAGAAGACGGCCAGGGGAGGGTCTGAAGGGAGGGGGAGAGATGCGAGGCCGCCTGCTGCGGCCTGCTGCTCGCAGCTCGCCTTCTCGTCCTGTCTTGAGATCGCCTTCGCCTGCCGCCTGCCTCCCCGATCGCCAGACTCCCCGTTCCCTACTCGCCACTCTGCAGCGCCGCTGCCCCCCACCCTTCAAGCCGGCCTGACTCAGGACGAAGACGAGGACGACGCTTGGGTGCGCTCGAGGGGAGCACGAAGGACACCAAACTCACATGACGTACCGTTTGGCCAGCAACACGACGTTCCGGGGCTCGCGGTGCTGGCGCTCAACCCAACCCACTCGCGAGGCCTAAACGAAACGGCGAGCCGAGCCGAGCCGAGCCAAGCCGAGTCGGGCGAAAACCGGGTGGGACAGAGCCGAGCCGGGCTGCGCGAGCCGGCTGCGCGGTCGCAACGCGACGCCGAGCCAGCCGACGGAGTGGTGCGGCCTGGCCAGCCGTGCCAGCGGCGTTGGCCGCGCTGAAGAGCAGCACGAGGACGAGGAGGAGCTGAAGGTTGTTTTCAACCGACTGACGGGCCGGGCTGAGGCCC
>NW_026267203.1:973552-975292 GCF_000697945.3 Frankliniella occidentalis
CGCCGGCCGCGCCGCCGCCGCCTTCCGCACCACCCCTCGCGGTGGCCGCAACACTCCAGGCCGGGCCCGGTCTGGACCATTCTCACTCCAGACTCCGGGCTGGCAGGCCGACGACGCCGGCGGCGCCGCACCGCGGGCGCGCGGCGGATACGCGCCGCTCTGTTTGGGGGCACGGAGGACACAGAAGTATTCTGCGTCCTCCGTGGTTGGCGGGCTGGGGGAAGAGGGGGCGTCCCCGGAGCTCCTGCACCTCCCCGACGTCCCATAATGTCGCAACGGGGGGCGTCCACTTGGCCTGGCCCATACCCACAATGTCGCACTTTGGCGTCCACTTGGCCTGGCCCATACCCACAATATCGCTACAGGGGCGTCCACGACGCCCCTGCACCTCCCCGACGACCCATAATGTCGCTCTGCTCACCTTCGGTGGCGGCCTCGGCGGCCTCGGCGGCCTGCACGGCGCAGCAGCGGCCGATAAGCGGCGCCCGCTCGCCCGGCGCCATCGCGCATCAGCACGCCGGCATAAATACATGCTGCTTGGAGCAGCTTCCGGCCCTTCCGGCCGCATAATCCTCGAAAAACAGATGAATTATCAAGCAAAACGGCTTTTGCGCTGCCGTCAGGCTTCGTAACTGGAGAAATAAACGATGTCATAACGGTCAAACAATGTAATACCGAAATTATTATGTCGGAACAGTATATTGTGAAGCGCCAGTCTTTTTCGCAGTCGATGCCGCGGGGTGCGGGTCCGGGGCCCATAGCCGGCCTGCTTGAGCAAGCAGACGACCCACATTGCCCGGGCCGCGGCGGCCGTGGCCTTCGAGAGCCCCCGTCGCGGCGTGCGTGCTGCCGCTAGCCGGCGGCGGGCCGCGGAAACGTGACGCGCGGCCGTGCAGATCGGCGACAACCGACAACGAGGTTGACACCTCGACGGCGGGGCGGGGCGTGGCGGAGCGTGGCGGAGCGGGCAGGCCAGGAGGGGCGCTGTGTCGCCGTGCAGGAGGCGCCGTCGCGCGGCTGCCGCGCCGCGCTGAACTGGATCCGGCCGTGACCACGTTCTGCGACCCCTGACTAAAAACGAGCGCGGCTGACTGGCGAGGCGCTGCTTGACGGAGTGACTGCTGCGCATATTATATACATGTAGTAGACGAAGATAGTCCAGAAGCGGTATACATTTGCCGCCTTGGGTCCCGGACTGCGCCGCAGTGGCGCAGCCCCTCTCGAGCATTTGCTTCACAAAGCGCGCGCGCGCGCGTCGCTCGCCCGCGGGGACGACGGACGGGCTGAGCCCCTCTTGAGCCATAGTAGGGCTGGCCCATCGGAGGGGCCGATCTCTGACGAGGAGAATACATTTGAGCGCGTGTCGCCGGGGTGAGGCGAGGGGCTCAAAGCTTGCGTGAGTGACGTCGTTGGGCTCAAGCCCGCTGCTGCTGCACCGCGACGCCACCTCGCGGCTGCCGGCCACCGCGGCCGTGGCAAACCGACGACAACCCCATGGTGGTGTGGTGCACACGGACGGGGTTGGCTGCATCACGCCCCGTACCCTCAGTTTCCAGGCATCTCTATGAGAAAAAGAAACACTCGGCGTGTTGTTGTGTCCGACCGACCAACGCGGACATCCGCGTAAAATTCGCGAATAATCAAGTCGCAACAAAAATAAAACGACTCCGCCGCGCGGTGTCTTTTCTGTGAAACCGATCGTTTTTCGTGTATCGCTCACGCTGCGGTCTGCGGGGGGGG
>NW_026267203.1:975782-977028 GCF_000697945.3 Frankliniella occidentalis
CTCCCCCAGGGCTCTAAAGCCCTTGGTGGCGTGCGCAGGCGTGCCCGCAGCAGCTCCAGCTGGCTCCGCCGCATTGAGACTGCACGCCCTGCCCTCCCTCTACCCTCGGTACGCCCGCGCCCGCTCGCCTCGGTAGGCCCCAGCAGCACCGCCCCCGCGCCGCGCCGCCCCGCCCCCCGCAGCTGCACACGGGTCCACCGGACCGGAGCACAGCGCCCGCACAGCGCCTGCTGGACCGGCTGGACTTCTGCTGCCGTGGCGTATTAGGCCGCCCGATCTTCTGCCCGCGGCCCGCATGGCGCGGCTGCTCGCTGGGTTGTCGGCGGAGGCTTTCAGCAGCGCGATTTCAGCTTTCACTGACCTCCGCCGCCACATTCCAGGTACATACCCACCAACACGCATTATTGCACGCCAAGCTCACTCTGCCAACTCCCACGACACGCGAGTGTTCCTGACGATACCGGTGGCCTCGCGAGCCGATGGCGCTGAAGAACCGAGACCGAGCTGATTGTGGCGGTTGCGCGAAGATACGTTCGGCTGCTCCGGGGCCTTATTCAGTCGTGTTCTGCAGATAACAGTGTGGCCGCTGTGGTTGATCGAATGTCACGTCCTCGACGCTTACGCCCTGCTTGTCCATAGAGCGGGGGTGGGGCCCTGCTGCGGGGCCACCCGGGCCACCCCCAGGCCCCTGAGGCAGCCTGCCCCCGCCGCCCCCGCCCCGCGTCCCGCCCGCCTCCACGCGACGACAATGGCAACAGGGCGGCCGCCCGGGCCGGGCCAGCTTGGCAACGCCGCGCACCGGGCCGCCGCTGAGGCTGCCGGGGCCCTGCATCGCCACGACCAGAGCACCAACCCGTCGACGAGGACGTCCGGGACGGGGACATGGCCGACGATGGGAGAGCAGGGCCGGCGCAATTCGGCCGGCGCACCATCGACGGCAGCAGTTTCCCTTACTCCCGACCTCGACGACCCGGCCCACCGCCGGGTACCCCGAGGGTCCCCGGGGCCCCTTGACCCGGTCCGGAGCGGTGTCCTGGAGGTCACGTCCTCCTTGCCACGCTTCACCGCCCCGCGGCGTCCTGGGCGAGCCCCACCCGGGATGGGAAAGGGAGGAGGGAGGGGGGGGGGGTCAGACACTATCCAGGAGGATACAAGCTCACCCCAGGCAGCAGCGCCACTCCGCCGACCACCGGCGGAACTGGACAGGACGGTGGTGAAGGGGAAGGGCGTGGTGCGGCCGCGGCCG
>NW_026267203.1:978553-990051 GCF_000697945.3 Frankliniella occidentalis
CCGGTGAGCGATTGAATGGGCGGGGTGGGGGCCTCGGTGGCGCGGCGGGGCGCGGAGGGCTGCTGGGGGTGCGCGCGGCGTCCCGGCAGGGGGCAGCACGAGACGGGCGGCGGCGGCGGCTGCGGTGGGGTGACATCCGCCGCTACCTGACTCCCCCTTCTATGTCGTCTCGCCTCGTTCGTCAGACCACTTCACTTCACGTTTCCCAGAATCCTCTATACTGCACGCCCGCGGCCGCGCCCCGCGGCCCCGCGGCCTCCGCGCTCCGCAGCAGCAGCCCCACGCCCCACGCGCGGCCCGGGGCCACGGCCCGGCACGGCGCCCGCCCAGGGGTGGGGGTGGCTGGGGGTTGTTCCGGCAGCGAGGCGGGTAGCTTCTGTTGCGTCACTGGGGGCTGCGCGGGCCGCGGCGCCCGGCGGCGCCTGCCCACTGTCAGGTGGGCGGCGGCGGGGCGGGGCGGGGCTGATGGCGATCGCAAAGACAGGGCCCGCGCACAACGGAGATACATCAAAGCTGATGGAGACGTAGGTCTAATGGCAGTTTTGGGGGGCTGCATAAGGAGCTCCTTGTACTCGCGATGCCCCCACCGAGTCCATGGTGGCGTGGCTCGGCGCGGGGGGCGGCCGCAGCCGCAGCCTTGGCGCCCCGGAGGCTCCGCGGGGCGCGACTCGGACGCCGCGGCCCTCGCGGTGCCGGGTCGGACCGGTGCGTCATCGCGCCTTTATCGGGATGATTCAGAGTGCGTCAGTCGTCAGTCCCCCCCAGGAGTCCGGCGGAGGTCCTGGGGCGGCGGGGGTGGCGCGGGCGGTGGGCGCGGCGGGGGCCGCGGGGGCCGTGCCGCGGGCGGCAAGCAGACTCGGCGATGCTGTGCCGCAGCCGCACCGCCGGCTCCCCCATCCCATCCCGACCCATCCCGCGGGATCAATACGGATACGGCCGCCGGGCCTCTCGACGCCGTGCTCCCGGGGCCGCCCCCGCGAGCCTCCGGGAGCGGCTCGGCCGGGGGCGGCGCAAAGGCCCTGACGGAAGCCACCCCCGGGTACCGCGGATCCTGCGGGAGCACCAACTCGCGCTCGCAGCCCGGCTTAGTGCACGCCGGGACGCAGGACGGGTAGCACGGGGAAGGTGAGCGGGCGTGCGGGACCCAGTCAGGTCGGCGATCAATACCCGGAGTGGAGTGGTGACGTCCTGCTAGCTGACCTGACAGCCGAGCTGGCAGCCTCCAGGCCTGCTCCGCGCGCCAGGGGCCTAACTCGCCTCCAGGCCTCGAGCTATCCAACCACCCCGTGCAGCGCCGGGCTGGCAGCAGCCGGGAGCAGCCGGGCGGGAGGCCTCGCAAGCACTCAGGCGCACCTGCCTCGGCACCTGCCCCCCGCCCCCGGGAACCACCCTGTGCCGCGCCGGCTGGCCGGGGGAATCGGATGCGAAGCGGGGGTGGGGGCAGAGGTTTGTGCAGGGGGTCACATTCCCTGGAACGTTCTCCATGTCTGCGCCCGTGACCTTTCGCTAAATAGCGCCCCCCGTGTGGACGGCCGGAGGTCGGGCCGGGCGGGCGGGGTGCTTCTTGAGATGCAAGCGGGCGTAGGTGAGGGAGCACCGAGACCAAGCTCCGCCACGCCGCCGGTAGTGCACCTGCACCTTGCGCCTGCGGCAAGTAGTACAGTAGTCGAACATTGTCGGTGGTGACGCCCGCTTTCGATGTTCCCGAACGAATATCAATCTCATTTCCTGCGAACCAGAGGGCCGCGAGCTCGGCCGCACTCTCATGGCGTGACTCCATGCGCGACATGGGCCCGACATGCGCCCGTCCCCTCCCGGCCGCCGGGGCCGCCGCCGGGCAGCAGTGTTCCCATGAGCCGGCGTGCTGTGCCTCCCATGGGACCTCATGCGCCCCGGACAGAGCATATAGACGGCCCGGTTGGCCGCACCGGCCCCGGCCCGGCCGGCGACGGCCCTTGCACCCTCCCTCCCCCACCCCCTCGCCATACTGTTGAACGCGCGGGTACCGCTCTCTCTCTCTCCCTCCCTCTCGCTGACGACGCGCGTGGGGTCGCTTTACGCCGCAGCGCCACTAAATCCGCACCACCGCAGCGGCTCTTTCCGCTCCCAAACCACCCTCCTGGACGATCGCTTCCCAGCAACAGCGTGGGAGTGACGGCCGAGGCGAGGGCTCCTAAAGTGCCGAGCCCGCCGGAGTGGACTTTCTTCCCTCTTCCCGCAAACGGCCCGGTCTGTCCGTCTTGTATGTCTGAGGCGCGACCCGGCGGCCCAAAGGTCTTCCCGACCAGATTGTGCGAGACGGGCTGAAGGGCTGGGTGGGGCGAGCTGGAGTATGAGCGCTCCGGAGGCTGGAGCGGGCTGGAGCGAGCAAGGGCGAGCTGAAGTGAGCTAGAACAGGCGCTCCGGAGGCTGGAGCAGACTAAAGAGAGCAAGGGCGTGCTGGAGTGAGCTACAGCAGGCACTCCGGAGGCTGAAGCGGGCTGGAGTGAGCTAGGTCTATGGAGACCTACGGTATCAAAGTGAAGTGAAGTGAAGTAAGGCAGGCACTCCAGGGGTTGGAGCGGGCTGGAGCGAGCAAGGGCGAGCTGGAGTGAGCAAGAGCAGGCACTCCAGAGGCTGGAGCGCCCCCATTCCATAACGAGCGAGCCCCACCCCTTCGTCCCCGGAGGCTCCAGGCCCTCCAGGCTGAGGGTGGTGCGGCGGTGCGGCCGGCGCTCCGGCGAAGGGCGCAGCCTCCGGCCCGCTCCAGCCTCCGGCCCGCTCCAGCCCCCACCGCTAGGCCCGCCGGTCGACAACGCCGTTGCCTACATGTATGCGCTTGAACCCCCTACATCCATGGAGCGCGTTCGGATAGCTCCCCGCTTTCAGAACTGCCACACCAACGTTTATAGGAATTTTGTTAACCCTTTACCCGTTTGCCCCCTCACGATCCTGCATCTTACAGGGTGGTCTACAGACCCCGATAAATTTTGTAATTGTGCTGATGTACCGCATGCAAGCAGATGGGCGCGTTGCCTACTTGCAAGGAGCCGTGAGGCACCGTGATGAGAGACCGCCAGCCCAGCTACATGCGGTACATACCGTCTGTACAGGCAATACACCACGGTGTCCCGGGTTTGCCTACCCGATCTGCCCGTAAGGCGCCATAGCCGCTTGGGTATGCAAACCCGCAACACAGGGGAGTATTAGCCTTCCCACTCGGTACAGTTTAACTGCGCATAACTATACGAAATTCTCCGGGGTCTGTGGGCCACCCTACGACAAACATTTTTGTCGTTTTCCCTCAAATGCCACGCGTATAACCTTTCGATGGGGCACCCTCCGTCGTTGGGGACGAGACGGGCGACCCGACGGCGGCGGCGGCGGGAAACTGGAGTGTTTCACTAAAGCCCCAGACTGATAGGGCCGCGACGCAAAGGGGCCTTCCGGTCGCCGGCGAGCAGCGCGCGGGAGGCGCGGCCAGCGCCCGCCGGCCAAAGGGCTGCGTGGGGGAGGGGATGGGCGGACACTGCCTGCGTGCGTGTGTGGGTGTGCACGGCCCCGCACGGACCGCACGTGCGAGCGGGGGAGGAGGAAGCCACTGAGTACGAACGTGTAAAACGACAGCAGGATGCAAAGGGCCTCTGACGCACCCGGAGGTCCTCGGCGGTGGGCGGGGCGGGTGACGAACGCGACGGGGCGATGACGCAAACCCCCTGCAATACTCACTGGAGCCGTAGTCCAAGCTCATGTCGGCGATGTCGTCCTCCACCTTGTCGGGCGGCGGCCCGTCGCCGCCGTAGTCCTGGTGGTGGGGGTCGCTGCCGTCGCCGTCGGCCGGCGCCGCACCCTGCTGCTGTTCCGGCTCCAGCATGGCGGCGGCGATGTGCGATGCGCGAGGAGGTCAGCGGCGTGGCATTCCCCGCCGCAGGGAGGGCGTCGTCGTCGTCGGCGTGCTCCCCGCGATAAGCTCGGCGATAACCCGCGGTGTACTACGGCGCGCACCTGGGCTAACGGCGGGGTGGGGCGGGGCGGCCGGGTCCGCGGCGGGATGGCCTAACGGCGGCTCCGCTGAGGACGACGCTCGGCACAAGACTGGACTCGGAGTGGTGGCGGCTGCGCGGGCTGCGCGCCTCGGGCTAGCCTCTGGCTGCGATGCGCCCGTACCGCACCGTCCCCCTCCTCTAGCGCCCTCGCCCGGGCCCGGGCCGCCTGCGCGGTGCTGGCGGTGTGCGCTGCGTCGCCGCGGTGCTAGAGCGCGTCCTGCTGCCGCCGCGAGAGCCCCGCCCGGAGTGTGGACTGGACTACTGCGGAGCGCGGCTGGCGCGGCGCGGTGCGCGAGCACGGGGGTGAGTGTGGAGAGGAGGCGGGCCTGCCGGTCTGGCCGGGCTGGGCCGAGGGGGTGCACGCCCGGCTACGCCCGGCACGCGCGCGGCTCGGCTGCTCCGCGTAGCTCCGCGCTGCGCCGCCGGGGGCTCGGCAGGGGCAGCAGCGCCACCACCGCCGGAGATGAGAAGACGTCGCGACGCCCCGCGCGCGCAGCCGGGACTACACCCGGGCCGGGCCACCCCCGCGGAGCGAGCGGGCGGAGCCGGCGCGCCCAGCTCCAGAGGCACCGGCTGCGCGAGCTGCGCGCGCTGGCCAGGCGCCCCTCTGCCCCTCGCGGGACCCGGCCCGGTGGTGCCGCGGCCCGCACCGCGCACCGCCCCAGCTGCCCCAGCCAGGAATAGCTCGCTCGCAGCCTCACCTGACCCCCATCCCCCTCCCCTCCCCTGCCTGGAGCTTGGGGAGCGTACAGGAAACCCTGTCGCGGTGGTGCTAATGCCCTACACAAAAGGCCTTCCCTGCGCAAGGAAACGGCCCGGAGGCCATGTGACTACCGACACAGTTTAGTTGAGCAAGCCCGTCGTTGTTGTTATAACCCAACTTGAGCATAATAGCCGCTTCACCATTAGCCGATGATCCAAACGGCGAATTAAAGGCCTGTAGGATAGATTTTACAAAAAGGTCACCTAAATGGGAATGGGGCATTAAATTGAGGGTTTGTCTACCTTCTACTGAAAAGGTCAAATGGGAATCGTTGTAGCCTGGTCAAAATGAGAACCCGAGCTAAAAGGGTATAGAAATTTCATTAAAAATTTGACAAAGTTTGGAGTGCTATGAGCAGAGGTACACCATAGTAATATGTAATTGAGAAACAATTTATCACAACATAGGAATACAAGATATGGAATGATAACAAGCTGTTCCTTCGCGTTTGTAGTTGTATTAACAACCATCCCACTTACTTTTATTGGTTCTGTTCATCAATAGGATTGTTGGCTTACATTCTTAAATTCACTCAATAAAGATCACAAATTAAATGTCACTCACCAAAATGCCCACCAATCACTGCACTGGTTGCAATACTATAGCTATCATGAAAAATTGTGAACACCCTCAGTCTTGCCAGAAACAATTTCAAAGTGTTTTGCAATTCTCAGTCATAATCCGAACTTACGAGTTTCTGAGACAAAAAGAGGTCTAAATTTTTTAAAGAATAACAAGTATGAAAAAAATTGCAATATGAATTACTATTAGAGCATAAAACTAATACGTGTACTTTGGCAGTACCATCCCTAACCAATAATGATACACATATGTGCCTTCAGTTTTCCATGAACGCAGCCACACTATCAATGATTATATTTTTAAACAAATGAGGGGAAAACCCAATGTCTTCTTTAACATAAGATAACATTCAAACTTGCACCACATATTCACACACACGCACACAAAATATACCATAGTGGTACAAGATAGTGTTGTTGGCCTCACACATACTTTACAGCGTCACAGAAATCAGGGCAACAGATTATCAAGCTCAGCTCTAAGTCAATTGGGCAGTGATGTTTCAGCCCAAAGATTACATTTAATATTAGTCTAAAATTTCAACTAATTAGAAGCCTCCCCTGACCCTGAAATAGTTTTCAAGCTATGTGTTCTCCAACGAATCTTACAGCACATGATTTCAATGATTCAGAGGTTTTGAATAATTTTGGTTTGTAGCCTTTGAAAGCAAAATCCAGTTCTAGTTGCAAGATCACTGAATGTACTATATTGTACATCAGAGAATGCAACAACTTACAACACAGTGGCATAGGGGTAACTTTGCAAACTACTACATTCAATAGGCATCACATGGATTAACTTCCCTGACTTCAATAATTCAAAAATTTATTTAAAAATAAATCTCTGGAGTATAAATTAAAGCATTAGCTGTGAGCTGAAAATTGATGTCTAACATCAAATGAAAGGTCAACTATATTTGAATATTTGCACAAAGAACTAACTAAACTCCAAAATGGCCTCAATCGGAATTGGAGAGTTAATTTTTAATTAAGATATAGGGCAGAAATAGCTAAAAAGAAAAAAAAAACACGAATGATTCTGTAAGTACTCAAAATTTAAGGCCATTTTGAACTTCAGCTTGGGTCAGTGTCATTTCAGCACAACGTGCATTTTATCCATGTAAATGTGATTAAAAGATTCAGCCAAAACAGATTAAAAAACGACTCGCGTTTTACCATAACACATATTTTAGCTGACCATGTAGCTAATAAAGATAAAATAACATCACTGAGCTGGACATTGAATCCTTGATGTGTTTCCTTCCTCGTCGTCTGAATCCCCTCTTGATGTTCCATGGCTCCTTCTATCATTTGGATCATATTCCTGAAGACAGACTTCTTCCACATGTTCACCAGAAGGCATGGTGAAATCAGGTCGAGGAGGAAGAACTCCTTCAAGCATCTGTGAGCACAACAAAATCCATTAGTAAAAATCCCCCAAAACATGTACACACGAGATAAAACCAGATGCAAATAAACATCATGACACCATGAACTAGACTGCTTCCAACAAAGAAATTACCTTTAATTTTTCAATATCAGCAAAGTTATTACTTGGGAATGAAACATCAAATTTGATAAACAAGTTGCCATGCTCAAAAGGACTCTTGGGCAATGGCATACCTTCATTTGGAATACCTTTAACATCACCTGTAGAACAAGAGAGAGAATGCAGTGAAACTGAGCCGCTAGGTCAACACAAAGCAATAAGTTTTCGAGCAGAGGCACGCACCTGGTTTAATAATTTGACCGGCGGGGTGTTTAACCACTATATCTCGACCATCAAGATGTTTCACTAGGAATTGGAAGCCACAAAGTGCTTCAGTGAGAGTTATTGTATGCGTCATGAATAGATCGCAATCCGACCGCTGGAATTTTTCATGTGGCTTTTGTTGCAAAACTATGACAACATCTCCTACCTCCATACCAGGCTACACAAACATTAAAAAAACAACAATGAGTACAGTAAAAAAAAGCTAGATTGAATGACAAGACAAGAATGAAAAAAATATACCTGCTCATCTCCTTGGCCCCAGAATGTGATACGGGCACCATCTTCCATACCTTTTGTGATATTAACTTCTAAGATTTTTGTTTCAATAACAACTTTCTTACCCCGGCAGACACCACACTTCTCACCTTCTGGAATTGTCTGACCTGAATGAGACAAAGGAAAAAATAAGACATATAAATCAGAAATTAATTTATGTCATGTTAAATACACAATCTTACAAACTGCACATTACCTTCCCCACTACAGTCTGTACACTTCACATTTACTTGGGCTGACATGCCTCCCACAATGGGCTTGAACTGAATCTTGTATCCATTACCCCTGCAGCCACGACATTGATAACTTTGACCGGATTTTGAGCCTTTCCTGCACCAGACAAGAAAAATAAAATAAAAACTAGAAAATTTATCAAAGGTATGGTACTGAGAGTTAAGAACAATACTCACCCTTTGCATGCTGAGCAGATTTTATTTTTACTAAGCTGCAACTTGGATGTTTTGCCCTTATACAGATCTTCAAGAGAAACCCTGCCAAAATCACATTGACATTAGAACACATTTATTAATTTACTATAGGCCACTGAAAGGTTGTAATTACACTTACTTTAGGGGATGTATGGTGTCCTCCCCTTGATACCGGCGGCCTCCCATCCCCCCCATGCCTCCCATCCCTCCAAACAGACCCCCTCCAAAAAGTTGAGAAAATATGTCATGACCACCGAACCCTGGTCCCTCCCCTCCACTTTCTTGAAGGCCTTGCAATCCACATCTGTCATAAATCTGACGTTTCTTGGCATCGGACAAAACATCGTAGGCAAAGGAGATTTCTTTAAATTTATCGCCGGCGTCTGGATTTTTATCGGGATGGAATTCCTTGGCAAGTTTGCGATATGCCTAGAAAGAACAAGAGAAAATATATAAAAATGAGAGCACTATATTAGGAAGTCAATTCATCTGAAGTTCCCATCAAAATAAGACAGTGGTGACAGGTTGAGTATCAAGAGAGAATATGTTCGCAACACACAATTATTAGTGTCAGCTGGTTATGCAACTGCCATCATGTTAGTCACAACAAAGGAAGAAAAGTGACACCTCATGGTTCCATTCAACCAAATAAAACATTTGAAGAGGACACCATTGAGGTTAGTAACACTACAGATTTGGACGATAAAGTGCCCAACAAGGTACAGAACTTGAATTAAAATAATTTACAATTTAACGAATTGTGAAAACAGAGCAATCAACAAACACCAATTATTTTGGCGAAGTCACGGTAACATTAGGCAAAGTCGAAAGATTGGTTAGGTCAGCGAGTATGACAAAGGCAACTGGTCTTGAGATACATAGAGAACAGGCCAAGCATTCGCAAAAGTTAGAAAATAAACAACGTGACTAACGAAAAACAAGATTTTATCAATGTGGAAAATTGTAAGAAAGCATTTGCCTTGGCCTTGGCAGGACTAGAGAGATGCGTTTCGAAGGTGCGAGAACATTGCACATGGTGAAGTCTAGGGATAATTGCACAGGCACCCAGTCAGCGGCCGTCGTGTCGGAATATTCACCTTCTTTATGTCCGTATCCGAGGCAGATTTGGGTACGCCGAGTATTTCATACAATTCATTGCCATTGCCCCTACTGCCTGACCCGGCCATTTTCCCAGCAAGAGAGGGAGGAGAAGGAGGAGGGAGTGATTGGGATTGCCGCACGCACTGAGCAAAGGCAAATTCACTTCCGTCTCTCTCGCTTTCCTCGTGTTTCCCCTTCACCCTCTCCCTCTCCCGTGCACCCCCCGCCGCCCCGAAAAACCGCTCTTTCGTGGCTCGTCTCCGCTGTAGAAAATAGTGCAGCGTCTGCTTTGTAACACTTTGTGCGAGCCGGCGCCGTAGGGCTCGAAAACCACTTTAGTTTAAGTTGAAAATCATAAAAACAAATTATTTTACCAAGAACTGTTTGTTAATGTTAATGTAAATGTAATGAAGGCACGACATTTAAAGACTCATCACGACACCTGCCTGCAAGGCACATTTCGCATCGCATGGCATCTCTCATACCCATCATGATAATGCCTAAAAGGAGGACTGTTTCGAAGGCTTTTAGATTTTGTCCGCTATTTTCTGCTGATTTATTTTGGTAAGATGTTAGTCGCAATTAGTTATAGTTATGTCCCTTCTCCAACCGGGCCGGCGGCAACTTTACTTCTCATCTATCGGAAAGGGAAGTTCGCTTTTTCAACGCTGCCCAGTCTTCATCGGTGACTACGATTGCTGTAAATTACGAGATTTAGTCATGATCAGATTTTTCAGCTGAGTTTCTGGGTATATTCGGAACAAAAGCTTCTGAGAGGCATCTAGTCTAGTCGAACCAGCCCAAGAAGCATTCGCACTTTGCGCCGTTTGCGCCACATACCCTCACCACGCGCGACGGCGGAGTGATACATATCATCGCACAAGTCCCGGTCTCCATGATTACACATTTTGTGCATGAATCATGAATCATGACAGGGATAACCCCTAAATGGACCGACTCTTTGCTTTAGAGCGTTTCAGAAAGTTGTAAAAAAAGGAAAATCCAGGGGATGTGCGACGTTTTTCTTTTTTTTTTCGAAATCACTTTCGATAGATTGACCGAAGGTACCAAGACAATCGAAATGTGAATTTCAGCCGCAATACGAATCTGCTTTATTTTGGTGTTTATATTGAAAGAGTACAAAATGGCGAGTTCCTCGAGGTAACTTCCTCTATCTATCTCGTTGAATCCTTCGTTTTTTACAGTTACAGCGTTTTACACGTGTTTTACGAGTTCAGATTATTATCTTCTAGCGTTATTCTGTAGTATATTTGTATTTTTATTCACGCACCATGTCTCTGTGATGCATGACAGTATTGTCTGTCAGTACCTACAGGCTGAACACCTAGACTTCTCTTGTTTTGGAGGCAATTTAACCCAATGAGGCAGCTGTCATTAGATTGAGATCAATCGCATTAATAATGTCTTTCTAAAAGTATTGTATTTTTGCTATGTGCACCACAGAGTTGTTAGCTTTTCCTCAGAGTTTGCAATATGGAATGACATTATTTCTAACCTCTTATGACTTCTTTGCAACATTCAACATCTGGTATGCCTTTTGCACTTGAGTCACAACTGCGCCCAAATTATTGATGTTGAATTATTGAAGAGTGACGATTTATAAGACTTTTATATCAGTGAGATTGTTCTAGTGTACCTATTGTTCCTTTACTTGATGTCTACTTATTGACGTTTTGAAAATTAAACTGCATCCTGTACACAATGCTTCAATAGGTGCATCATGATGAAATGCTCTAGTTTTGGACTCATTGCTTGTAAGAATGTGAGTGCAATAGAGCGCTAACCATGTCACTATTTTGTCCCCAGATATGATGCCAACACAGTCTGCTGTTATGCACATCCAGAGGCTCCTCTCATTGAAGATTATAGAGCTGGGGACCAAATATGCTCTGAATGCGGCCTTGTGGTTGGAGACCGGTGGGTTTTCAGGGAAATGAAGATATTTATGTTTATTCCAAGAGAAAAAAAAAATAATGTCAATTTTATCTTTTGCAGGGTGATTGATGTGGGATCGGAATGGCGAACATTTAGCAATGAGAAATCTGGAGTTGATCCTTCTCGTGTCGGTGGACCTGAAAATCCTTTACTGAATGGTTCAGACTTGTCAACTATGATTGGTCCTGGTAGAGGCGATGCCTCTTTTGATAGCTTTGGTGTCTCTAAATATCAGAACAGAAGAACAGTAAGTGATATAGTAATCTATTACTGTCTCCAATTGTACCTCCCTACTTTCCAAGTTTGTTTATATGTATGTTTGTGTAATTTTGTCCACAGATGAGCAGCTCAGATCGGACTCTTATCAATGCATTTAGGGAAATTAACAACATGGCAGACCGTATCAATTTACCTAAAACTATTGTTGATCGTGCAAACAATCTATTCAAACAAGTACATGATGGCAAGAATCTTAAGGGAAGAGCAAATGATGCAATCGCTTCTGCTTGCCTTTACATTGCTTGTCGTCAGGAAGGAGTTCCTCGTACCTTTAAGGCAAGTTTTCTTTTCCCTCTCAATACCATTCATATGTCA